>NC_047163.1:5577403-5797403 GCF_009819705.1 Hippoglossus hippoglossus
TCACTTTTGGAGGGAAACTGCAAAGGCCTCACCTGCAAAAAACAAAAATAAATGAATAAATAAAATAAAGATCCCAGTTCCCATCAGCTCCCAGCAGCCTTTGGAAAAAGGAGCTAAGTTTGAATCTTTCAACTGAGGAAGCACAAACTGGAAGATCAGAATGTTCAACTTCTTTCACTGACTTCACTCCCGAGGCCGCCAGACCGTGAGTGAAACAACACAATGTAATAACCATCAATCTTTCATTCATTCGTTATTAATTTTTGAAATCATTGTATTTCTTCATAGTCTTCGCTTTCCAACATGCCTTGTTTTAGTTGCAGTCAAATGCAGCATAATCATTTTTTGCTGAGACCACGCAGACATAGCTGTGGCTTAGCTTTGTAGCCTATTTGAAGAGTGTGTGGTTTTTGAACCAAAGTGGAGCCTCAGTTATTCTTTCAACATACTGTCACAGACACGGCCTGGACGTATCTCAAAGCTGATGTTTAACTGATAAGAGCCCAACGCTGCTCGGGCAAGTTCTGAAATAACAAAAACTATTTCTGTCAAGCCGTGGTCGTCCCTGTATTCCAGTCTTGCTTTGAGCATGTAAATGTTTATTTATTAGATGGTTATGATGAGGGATCAGATGAAGCAGCTCATGCGGTGACTGCACTTAAAGCTTCTTATAGTGGGCTGCATTATTGTGTCCAAATCCAAACTATGATTATTCAGTGCAGTGGATGTGGTGTCAATCTTCTCCACACACAAAGGAAAAGGCAATTTAGATTAGAATACGCAGTTTGTGTTCCTTAAAAAATACATTTACTTGACTCAATTTAGTTGTCGTTCAATCACATGGCCACCAGGGGTCACTTTTGCTTAGGTTGAGAGTTGACTTGCAGGTCGACTGTCACACAGCAGATTATATCCAACAAGAGGCTCAATGAATCAAACACAGACCTGCTCTGAGTCACTCGTAGAGGCCGCAGGGTCATATTGTAAAACTGTGTAATTATTGTGTGAAGCTTCCCGATTCACTTTGTTGAAATATAATTATTGCCCAGTGAGGTCGGGCCTGCAGGTCGTCTGCTATTGTCTGGGATGTAACTTGTTGGGATCCTGGTGATTTGATTACAGCTCAGTGCTGCGCATGCTATAACAAAAAACATCAGGCTGTGGTGCAGAAATGGACCGAACGCTGCTTTTAAGGTATCTTTAGAACAAATTGGACGAATTCGATTCGATTTTAATTGTAAAGCGACAAATCATAATATACATTATCTCAATGGACTTTAAATAGAAGGTCGAGACAATATGTTTTCAGTTTTCTTTTTCACATTTATAACAAATAATAGCAGGATGCGTTAAAAAAAGAACAAAATAAATACAATTCAAACAAACAGATTCATACAAACAGTGTCGGGAATTGCAATGATCACGTGGAAGACCCAGAAAAAGAGGGCAAAACAGAAAGAGCATAAAGAAGTAACAAGAATAACATTCATCAAGAAAAACCCTGCAACATGATGAGACTTCATAATTCAAATAGGGTTCCATGAGTTTGTAGAATTGGTCAGTTTTCATATTCAATGTACACGTAAGGAAGCACGTCTGTAAAATACACAGTTCACTATCTGTGATACGACAGGGCGGACAAAATAAAACTTCACTTTAAGGTAATAATAGTTTTCAGGATTTAATTACAAAGATCCATGAGTCCTTTCCACGAGATGTGTTTCAAACGAACAGGAACCCATTTAGTTTTAAAAAGTTGTGAGAGTGTTATGTCTTTTTTTCAGGTTTCACGGTTTAGAAAATGAAATTGTGACCTCGCTTCTTCTTCTTTTTCAGATGCGACTTGTGATTGTCGGCTGGTTCTCAGCTACTGAGCCTGAGAGGCATGAAACAACAGATTGAAGAGTTATCTTTAATTACGGTGGAGGGAAGTAAAACTGTGATGGATAATATAAATAGAACTCAAATTAAAAAATATATATTATGCTGGAACTGAAATCAGTCATGCGGAGCTACAATAAGACCAGTGATCCCCTTGACAGTCAAACCTGATGGAATCTCTAATTTAAAAGATTTAAAATTAGAGATTGTTTCAGTATTGATGCAAAAACAACCCTTTCAGTTTAGATGATACAACTTCTACATATTATTATTCAGCATATTTGGCTCGTGTCTTGACTTTACAACTGCAGAAGCTTCTAAATGCTAAATAATATATATTCCCACGCTTTTAAAAATAAAAAGTCAGGATCACTGAAATAAAACCCTCACTCATTTAATTTTAGGTTACACGAAATTAATCACCTAATAAGAAAGGGTCTGGATCCATTTGTCCTTTTTCATTTTGGGGAATTCTTTGATTCCTGCAGCCCTATCACAAATGTTTGGGGGGGGGGGGGGGGGGGGGGGGGGGGGGGGGGGTGAGGAGCCTTCTCCCTTCATCTGAGGTCGGACTGACCTTGTTTTGTCAAGAGGTTCCTCCTTGAATTCCATCCATCCATTATCCATTCAGCTCATCCTTTCATAGTCATAGGAGGGGGGGCAGGAGCTGATATTGGGTGAGAGGCTGGGGGGGGGGGGGGACACCCTTGACAGGACACCAGCCGATCCCAGGGGCAACATTTTTCTCCAATTAACCATGTCTTTGGAAGCCGGAATACATGAAGAAAACACAAGCAGGCCCAGGGAGAACATGCTAACTGGGATTTGAACCAGGAACCTTCTTGCTGTGAGGCAGTAGCGCTAACCGCCAACCGCCATGTGACCATTTGACCATACTTGATTATTTGGTTAAAGCACCAGTGTAATGTGTCTGTGCCGTATCGTAGTGTTTTGCTTCGGAGGACTCAGAAGCTCAGAGGACATTTGTCTGTGCTGCAGAACATGTGTATTGGAACCTTAATGCATGAGAGAGAGATCTGCGCTGCTGCCTCAATACGAGCTGCATGTTACTGACGTGCTCCTGCAGCGGGACCAGGCCCCGGTTGGTGGAGGGAGGAAGCAGGGGTGGCACAGCTCTGCAAAGCCTTTTCCGGTCCATAAATGCCATGTTTATTTTTGAAGTTCTGGCCTGATGTGCTCTACTTCCTCAAACACCATCTCGCTGAGAACGAAATGTTTGGTGCACAAAGCCCGTGACAGCTCTGTCAGGGATGATCAGGCCTTTATAGCCCTGGGAAGCAGGAGCCGGATGCTCGGCAGTTCAAAGAGGTTCGAGCCACGTGGAGCTGTGCAGGCAGAGTGATCATGTCAGCAGAAGGCTGAACTTCTTCCTTTCTTTGCTGTGGAAAAGAAAAAAAAAAGAAGTTATTTACGACATTGGTTTCTTTTCATGCCACAATGTGCTACACCGCTCAGCTCTGATGTACGATGGAAAAACCTTCTCAGCAGCACAGAAATTGAGTAAAGTATAATTCCTCTGAACACATGAATATGGATATATTTTTTACTATTAGTTATTATGTTTTAAGCTTTAATACTACGCTTCAGAGGTTTCCATTTCTTTACGCATAAAACACACACTTAAAGATTACACACTTTGCGCTTTCTTTTTGGTGCAACGGTAAATCACAAGGCTATAGACTATACTTATGTTTACTTCTTCCAGTAAGATGCCAGTCTGGATGTGGATGGAGATGCTGGGTGGTTTCCAGCCAGCTCTTTTTCCACAGCTGAAGCCAGTTTACCGAGCCTGTTTTCACCACAGTGCACCAGAGGCACTCCTTTGAGGTCGCCGTGCTTCCGTTGCACGCCGCTCCGAGCTTCTCAGGCCCTTTTAAACAATAACGCCACGGCCCGGCGCTGTTGAGAGATCAAAGATCACCCCACGCCTAACAAACAGCTCGACACTCGGCCTATCAGAAAACATCTGGGAGCGGTTGGCTGCAGCTGTTGGTGCATGTCCACACCCCTCAAACAATCAGGACTCGGGTGGCCAGATGTGGAGCCCATCTCACGTAAGGTGCAGATGTTTCTGCTCCTCGGAGTCACTCACCACAAGAAGACGGAGGATGCTTTCTGAAGTCCTATTAAATTTAGACTGTTTGTGCTGCACCCGGATTGGGTTTGGTGTCGTGGGATGTGCCACCGGTTTGTGGGTTGTCACTATTCAGCAAGCTAATTGAAAACAGTGCCCCTTCCAAAATGCTTATGGAAAACAGTACTCATCTTTTTTTTTGTTTTTGCCCCAAAATGAGTGAGTGCGAACCACTAAATATCACTTAGTCTGACCCGACTGATGATATCGAGGCTGGGATGTTGTTTCTTTCTCATCTCATACATAATGAGCACTCATATTGCAGCTCTAGGAATATTCTGCCAAAATCGAATTCCTGCTAAAGTAGTTTTATGTTCACCGCAGGGCACAGCCGCGACATCTCATAACCTCTCAGTGACAAGTCTCAGCTGCTCCACCGGGGTTTCGTCTGGGAGATTTTTTGTGTGTGAAAGAAAAACAGAGAAAAGTGACAAAACCACAGCAGAACAATGCTTCTGTTGGACAGTTTAATGTGAAGCAATGCATCTTCTGAGCTGGTGTATCCATCCCATTATCTGTGCTGTTTATCCTCTGGAGGGCTGTGGGGGAGCTGGAGACAGTCCCAGCTGATGTTGGGCAAGAGGCTGGGTAAACACTGGAGAGGTCACCCAGTCCATCGCAGAGACAGAGAGACAAACAACCATCTACACCTTTAAATTAAGAGTCTCCAATCAACCTAACCCCATCCTGCATGTCCTTGGACTGTGGGAGGACGCAGGTGTACCCAGAGATAACCCACAGCAAACACTGGGAGAACATGCAAACTCCACTCTGAAACACTGTGGCCCAACTAGGATGCAAACCAGAAACCTTCTTGCTGTGAGGCAACAGTGCTATAACCACCACAACATGATTTCAATGCCAAATCTTCCTGAATATGTCACTATCCTGTCACATTGTCTCTACTATGAGCCCACTTAGATTTGAAAAGGCGATTTTTAAAAATGGAATCTAATTTATTTTTCTTCAAATGTCATTTTAACACGTTCTTATGTTACTTAAAATGTGTTCTTTTATATGAATTACACTTTAAACATGTATTTATTTTTATAAACATGTTTTTATTTGTATCTATATTGTATGTAAAGCACTTTGAGCTGCATTTCTAGGATTCAGGGAACTTTACAACTAAAGCACAAACATTAACAGCTTGCACAATGATGAAAATGCATTTTTCCATAATAAAAGCAAACCACAAAATAGACGACATGCATGCAGGTGCATGAGGGCAGAATTGCAATAGCAAGACAGAGGGAGATGTCAGCAGACAGTGAGGGAAGTTCATCACAGAGAGAATGTGCTTAAAGAGATGAGAAAAGATCAATCATTTGTTCACATGAGTGATATGAAATCAGTTTTCCAACAGCTGCTGTGGATGGAGCAGCTCTAACTGACGATGTGATGTCGTACACCGAGTGCAGTGGAAGAATTCAATCCCCTCTCCGCTCTCGTGAATGAATGTGCTCTTGTTCTTGAGTTGACGAAAATGGTTTGAGCAGAGGAGCCGGGACGTCAAACCATTTATAATCTTGTTGCTTAAGACAAACATCTGCGTTCATAATCATGTCTTCCCAACACAGCAATGTTCCAATTGCTGCCAATGTTCGATATCAGCCGATCCGATCACCGCGCCTCCATTTATCATGTCGCCGTCCCACGTAGTCCTGCAGCACAGAGCGATGAACATGGGCCGTAAGGGCTGGTGGCTTTGTGTCCGTGTCCAGCCTCGTACCTCTGGACATGTAAAGTTAATGATACATAGACATGAAGATACTCACAGAGTGATTGCAGGGTTGACATATTAATGCACTGGATGTGATTCTAATACCAGACCCGAGGTTGTCTGGAGAGAGTCTTCCGCTCCCGCCGGCTCCCTGCGGTGATTAGAAAAACACTTTGGGGGGATATTACACCCTGTTATTCTTTCCCTCCGCTGTCTCTGCCTGGTCCCTCTCTCTGCACACCATTAAAACAACATCTTTGGCCCAGGCTCGCCGCGCACGACATCGGAAGCAAAGTTTAGCGGGGTACCCTCACTGTGACCCCCGTCCTCCCTCCTGTTCTCATGAATGAAATGGTTTTGTTTCCTGCATCAAAGGGAGGTCTTTCTGTTTATACTGGCTTTAACTTCGTGTATATCTCTTCCTCAGCTTTTCCCCTGCAGTGCGAGCCTGCAGCCGTCTTATAAGACTCGCAGGCCCCCGACAACATCAGTGCCCTTGTCGTGCATTTGTCTTTAAGTCTGGAAGTAGATGATAGCGGAAGTGTTGTGCTTGCCGCTACTTGTGTCGTCTCTTTGACATAAGTCTGTCCCGCAGCTGCCTGGTGGTCTTCAAAGAGACATAATGTGGAGCCATGCCTGCACCCAAAGGCCTTTAAATCTCGCAGGACGGTCACCTGTCAGAAGAGGTCACTGCGGCACTGAATCTTGGCCTCATTACCTGTGAGATCCTCTACTCTAAAGATAGTAGATCTATGCAGAGCTGTAAGAGAGGGTACACGAGGAGAGTTCAACTGCTTTTCTTGTGCATCCGTCAGCAGATGTGGAGCAGCAGCTCTTAATGACAGTGATATATCTCTGTGGGCACATGATGTTTTAATTATCAATGAATCTAATTTATTTGAGGCCACAAGGAAAATTTACATCTGAACGTGAGTCATTCTTTCTCAATTACTTTAGAAATGTTTTTTTTTCTTTCCACCTTAATTGAAATTTCCTGATGTATGAGGTACAAATGTCAAGATCCAATCGTTTTTCATGGTAAACTAACATATAGCTCCCATTTTCTTTGATTACATTTAATTAAAAAATAACAGAAAAGAAAATACCTGGCTCTACATGTTGTGTGTAACATTTTCCATATGAAAGCATATACCACTTTAAGAACCACCGGCCAGGCTTTATTTTTATTACTTGCTTTAATGGCGATGGATGTTAATACAGTATGTGGGTCTGCACTGTGGTAGCAAGGTTGGGAAGCTGGTCTGGGATTCAACTAAGTGTTTCTTGGCAGGTTCTTTGGGCAGAACCAACCAGGAACAGACCACACAGGAGACTCAGAGGATTGTGTCCTGAGGAAGCTGGTTGGGATAAATGTATGTCTCCACCAAGGTTAAAAAACTCTGAAGTGGATTAATAGATAAGAAGCCTTGTCTTGATCTTTTGAAATAATTGGGCAATACATTTTAATGTGTATAAGTTTTATTTTCTCTATCTTTTCCCATTGAGTATCTCTTCATTGACGTGCATTGATTGATTGAAGTTATTTATTGATAAAGAGCACTGCACATAACAAACTGAAAACATCCGAGAGGATAAAAACACAACCAAAAGCCCAGAGGCTCATTTCCTCTAGAATAACACTTAAAACACCACAAGATAGAAAACAAAACAAGACAGCAAAAGACGATACAGCAGCGTATAAATAGCAGAACGTGGGGTAGCTATAACAGTATTATATTTCTTTGGTCGTATACAAGTTAAATAAAAATATAATTTAAATATACTTCTGGATACTTTGTAACCACTTCTAAAGCAGCTTTGACTGGACTCGTGGAAGCTGTGGACAGATTATATCACTGTACTGCTTCACTGTGGAGAAATGTATTTTGGAGCATTAAGCCGTTGAATTGAAAAGATGTGACATTTGCCAAGCGACCACTTGTTAAAGGTTCAGTGTGTAGAATTTAGTGACATCTAGTGGTGAAGTTGCATGTTGCAGCTGAACACCCCTCACCTCACCCTCCCCTTCCAAACATGAAAGAGAACCTGTGGAAACCTTCAGTTTTCATAATAACTCACAAGGTGTTTAATTTGTCCAGTCTGGGCTACTGTACAAAATATGGCAGCCTCGGTAAAGAGGACCTGCTCCTGATGTAAATATAAAGTATTTAAATATAAAGGACTCATTCTAGGAATCTAGTAGCTTTGAAAGTCTCAGGAAAAACATAGTTTCTAACAATTTGAAACACTAAATATAAACGATTCTTTTATTTCTTACCATCAACCAGTTAAGCTTCGTGCAGGATCATGTGATTGTTGATTTTTATTTGTTTTTAAGGTGTGATGATCATCTGATGTACCAGGAGATGGCAATGTAATCAAGATGAGCTCTCATACTTACATGTAGAAGTTCCTCACTATGAGTGTTTGAACTTCATATGCTGCTTTTAAGTTATTCCTATGTATAATAGAAAAAAAAATAAAGGCCCCAGTATACGACCCTGTGGGACTAAAAGGGTCCCGTTCATGTCTTTAATGTCCACGTGAAAGAGTTCAACGCTGAGATTCAAAGTTAATCAAGTATTTGCTGAGCGTCAAGTTTTGCACCAGCTTTCATATGATTTGGAAAACGTGGTGTTTGACTCTGCTGACACGCAGAAGCCACGCGCTGCCCCCCCACCCCCGTGCATCTTGAGCTTCCCCCGCCCAACTTTGATCACACAATTACTGTATCCCCGACGACAGCATTTGTTAATTATTTGGCAACAGGCGTTGGCTCTCGGTTCCTGAGCCGATGAGTCAGAGAGCAGAAGAAAAAGACGCTTCAGGAAGAGGATCTGAGTTCAGAAACCTCAGGGAAGCATCAAAGGCTGGAAAGAGGATGTGGTTATTTACTACATCTGACATTATAAAATAATTTCTTTCGCCATTAAAATGATTACACCGTTATATTTATCTGTAATTTCTGATGTGAGACCGTGCCTAGGTATTTTTAGTTGTGGGCTCGGCAGCTGGTTTATAGAGTGCTACTGATTATAGTGCTTGTGCAAACCAAAGCACATGTGGCTCAGTATCATAGCAGCTCGCTGAAGAACATCTGTGCATGACTAACTCTGAAACATGACATACTGATGTCGGATCTTCCCATGGGCCGTTTATACATTAGATTTACTCGCCCTCACCTTTATCCTCCATTCCTCCCATTGAATGTGCTCTGGGGCTCTGTGGCGTTGCTCTTTAGCTTTGTTCCTAAACTCCTGACAAGCATTTATCATGTTGCCTGGGACCGGCTTATTTTACACAACAGGCCGCGTTGCATGCAATCGCGGTTTCTCACTCTGATGATTTAAAGTCGCGGGTCATAACTGACCAGCTGTCCGGACTTCAGAAAATGGCTGTTACATGGTCACAGCTGCGTATTATTGCCCTTTCATGTCACACTATTCCTGAGATTCTCACAGTATAAATACAAGATTCCTGCAGCCAACAGCTGAGCCAACGTGAAGGACAGGCCTTTAGAACTCGAAGCCGTTTCCCCCCCAAGGACAAACACAACAGAGACATTGAAGACCATAGAGACGATTTTTATAGTATTTATCAAACACTTTAGTATCATTAATAATCACTCAAGATCCCCGCCTGATGTTCTTATGCATTTAGCTGAATATTAATGCTCAGTATATATTTATGTTTGATTTTGCAATGCTCTCTGATGGAGTAAAACTACTTTGATTTAATTATCAAAGATAATCGGAGGCGTATTTTCATTGCAATTCTTTGTGAAGTCTTTTATGAAACTATTCTATCGTAAGTTTGAAGGATTTTATTTTAACATATGGGACAAATATATATCTCTGAGTGTGGAATTTGCATCACTGAGAATTTGTGAATGCTAAAGGATGAGCACACACACACACACAGCGAGTGGGTTGGACCAGAGGATGTTGACCCTTCCAGGCTGGAGAGAGTTCAGAAAACCTCGAGGATGATTTCAGTTCCTTCAGTCCAACACGTTTCAAATGGATTCGGTTACTCTCCCTCATCAGTGCTGATGAGGGATTAGCTCTGTTACTTAATCGTTAAAAAAGATGCATATTTCCAGCTGCACTTCAGCTCTTTTCCTTGATTCCTGCTTGTGTTTCTGCTAATAACTGGATGATGGTGACTACAGTGCTTTCTTCTTTGTGCACCTGGAAGTTAAACTGTGGATGATATGCACCGTATATAAAGTTATTCATGGTCATGGGGCGACTGTGGCTCAGAGGGTCCAGCAGGTTGTCCAGTTACCACATTGTTGGTGGTTTGATTCCCAGCATTCCAAATTGTCCTTGTGGAAGATTGGGCAATATACTGAGTCTCTGGCTGTGGCTGTGTGTGTGTGTGTGAATCATGTGTGATAGACAAAGCAAAGCATATTATAGTGTTATGGATAAAGATGTATGTGAATGGGTGAATGTGGCTGAGTAAATAAATCCCCTATGTACAGTATTCTGTACAAGTTCTGAGGCAACATTTTTTCTGAATTGCAATCCTATGAAATAATAACGGTATCATAGTGTTTTCCATGTGCCTTTGATTCATTTTATTTCTCGAATTTTCAGTAACATAAATAAAAGATGGGAAGACGATGTGTAAATCTATATTTTTGGCTTTGTGCTCCTCCTTCATGAAGCTGTTCTGTGTTTGTGTCTCCATAAGGAACTGTTTACCCTCCATAACTATTCAGCCCTGTTTCTTGTTAGGTAAATGTTTGCTCGTGAGCACGACCATATGGATCACGTGACCCTTATTGGACAGCGTGTTGGTGATTCCATTCCTTCCCCCCCAAAAAATACATAACTGGCAAATTCACATTCTTTGCACATGTGTGTCTATTTGAGGCCGCAACTGCAGCACAAAGCAAATAAATCCTATTGATATCTTCAACGAGGAAACTGCTCTTGGATCGTCAACGCAGCGGCATTGCTCAAAGGAACCTTGGCAACCTCTGGTTCATATGGAGCATAATGAGACTGACACTTCTTTTGGCCACTGTGTGCATCAGGTCTGTTTTCCCACATGGACCTGATTTAAGGAGGTGAACTGAAAACGGACACTCATCATTTTCTTCTTTTTCCCTGTTAACTCAAGCGTGGACGTGTGGACGACATGGCTACAAATCTTTATGAACTTTCCCGTAGTGATTATTGTTTGTCATGCATGCTGATATTGATTGACAAGAAATTGTGAAATCATCTTTTTTAAGGAGGCTACAGGAGTATAATTCATCGGCGATAAGAGGGTGTGGGTCATTTATGTTTCCTGTGGAACCAACTGAACGTTTCACATCTGCCAAAGTAAATGATCACAGCAACGGACTCACGGGCGGAGAAAAATACTTTCCACTGTTATATATTATTTCAGTTTATCCTGTCACTCCGTATGTGTGATGTTTTGAATGAGCCCTTTTTATTTTAGTAACACTGGCTGTGATCTGCTCGTGTGGCAACAGAGTGCGAGCTCAGTGAGGACATGAAGGAATTCGCCGAGGTTGATACGTGCTGACCCTGATGCTGATTGTTCATTTCAGTGCCAAAGCTCATTGCTATGGTGTGACTCAAAACTCAAAAAGTATAGAGTCAAAAGTTTCTCAAGTGACAGCATTGTGAAGTGGTGGAGTAATGGGATTAGAGAGGGTTTTTTTTCTTCTTTTACTCCTCAAAGAAATGTTTGCTTGAACAATTTAATTGTTTTGGGAATTCCCGGGCATCCCTCTCAATGCGGCGCATTCCTTTCCCCAACAGCATAATGCATTCCTGGAGACTCGCCGTGATCTCCATCAGAATAAGTTAGACTCCCTACAATGTCTGAGGAATGTCGTCCTGCAGGAGAACGACATGTTGGACGACGTGATTGATAGCGTATTAATCAGAAAGCATTCACATGTGGAGAGCCACCGAATGGTTTTGATTTTTGCTGAAGTGGGTGTCATTGTTAAGAGCCAGACGGCTGTTAACTGGGTAAGAGCCCGGAGCAGATCTCAACCTGCATAGTGGTTCCAAGCAATGACTTTTTTAAAGGAGAATGTAAGATAAGATATAGAAAAAATATAAAGCTTGTTCACAAACCGGGGATATTCAGTTGTTACGGCAGCAGGCAGGTCAGAATGAGGTAGACAAGAAAATACAAATATTAAAAAGGAAAGGTAATAGAATAAACATAAAAAATCAAATAAAAAATGCTGAGTTTGTACCTTATAAACACTTTTCACTGTAATAAGCACATTAATGTCATCATTCATTTATCTAAAACCTCTGGAGACACATTGAGGTGGAACCCTCATTTTCAATGGTGCCGAAGTACAATACAAATAATACATGGTTATACCAATTAGAATACGTTAAAAAATTATTTAAAGTGACAATTTTAACATTTTTATGTTTAGGTATGATACAAAATTTTAAATAAGACCATTAGCTAAATTAAAAGCAGTGACAGTTACAAATACTTTGGTTTTTAAGTAATGGAATCACTGAGCTTTCACGTTAAATAGCAGGAGCCAGGTTTAATACCCAAATCACGTCAGAGCCGCGTCTTCCAGCTGAAGAAATCCTTTTTGCTGACATGCTGAATTATTGTCATGCTTTTTTAGCAGAGTTCAGTTCCAGTCTTCCACTTACAAGAGGAACTCTCCACTAAACGGCTTCTGGGAAAATGCCAGTGGTGTTAATTATTGTTGTTCTTCTTTGTGTTGTCAAAAATATCAGATGTCAATTATTTTCTCACTGACTGCATTAGTTTGTACGATCCTGTTTTGTCTGTCCAATTAGCCAAATTTCGGGGGAGCCAGGAAAAGCAAAGGCACCTCATCTCAATCTTGTTATGCTGACTATGTGCCTCTTCTTGCAGATTTTGTTTGTTATTCAGCATCTTGCATCCCAGAAATCTTTCAGACTCCAGTAAAGTGGAACCACAATTCCATTTTCCAATCCTGAAGACAAACAGATGAAATCCTGTAATGCAAAGGACACATCACTGCACCCGCAGTCTGAGGGGGGGGGGGGTTAAAGCAGCCCCTGCAAATCTTTTTCTCCCAACAAGGGTCATTTGAGTTTGTATAACATTCTCTGAGGGCCATATTAAAAGACACTTTCTAATGTGATGGCTGGAACTGCTTCTCTTTGGCCAGGTGTCTGATGTCAGATGGTAGTGATGATGACGCTACTCGCAGCTGGTTATTAAGGTTTTGGTCTGTTGGTCTTTAGAGGGATGAGTTGTTACAAGAGCAAGTTTTGAGATCAGAGATGAAAACTTCAGTGCACGTCTCCTCAGAATGAGAGAATCCTCAAGACGATTATCTCGAGCAGAGGGAGGTTGTTGCACTCTGAGCTCGTCAGGCACATCAGCTGGTGCCTTATGAAACGTTTCTGAAACGTCTTCCTTGATGCCTGAAGGAGTTTTGCTAACTTATCATTATATGTGGGCCACAAACAGTTGTTCTGTTGAGTAGGAAAAATGAACGCAACAGCTTTTCAGGGGCAACAAGGCAAATACGTCTTCTGAGTGAGGTTTCAGCTTCTTATTAGCTGGCTCACTGCAAAACTTGATTAAACATAATATTGTCTCCTGTTGAAAACAAACTCTGCAGCCAATCGTTAATTTTATCCAAGAGCATCTGTCTTTGCAACTCATCCAGTTTGGCTGCATGTTCACCTGTGACGACGCTCGTGACCAGCCTCTTTCCTCACTGAGGGAACATCCCAGCAAACTTTCTCACTAACTTGTCTTTTACTTCATCAAATAAAAACAATCGTATCGTAACAGCTATGTGTGTGTTTAACCCTGACAGGCAAACAGCCAGGAGGTAACACCCTGACGGACATGTTATTCTACTGTTTCATGCTATTCTACTGTTTCATGTTATTTACTTTAATGCAGAAATTGTATGGCTGAAAACACCCTTCTCCTGGGCAAAGAGACATAAAACGTAACATTTAGCGGTTTTACTTTCAGTATTTTTTAGTAATTGCAGTGTAAAAGTACCCATTTGTTTATATGTACATATATCTCTGATTTGTGTCGCCACAGGATGTGAAGTCCTCCACGTGTGACCCATTGAATTAAAAAGACAGACTATCAAAAACGCCTCTCGCTGTTAAAGGTTGTTTTTCCTTAATTACTCATTAGATTAACATATTTGGCTCATGTACATACAAAATATAGTAAAAACAATGGTGTTTCAGGCAACTTGTAACAGAAGCACAATATTATATCATTGTTAATCAGACATTTTAGCATTTGGAAGCCACACAACCATGTGCAGAGAAGTCAGGGTCATTTATGTTGTTTATATATCAATATATATATATATATATATATATATATATATAAAGAGTAGTTTTGGAGTATGCTGGGTTCACAGGTTTGACGCAGTAACAGCAGAGTGACGGCAGGTTCCCCTCTGTCGGCAGCTCTTTCAAATATATATATAAATATTTGTCCCTTTCATGTTTTAAATGCATCCGCAGGCAAAATATAAGAGATATCGGACATGGAGCACAGCAAACTTTTAGCTTTATAGTCTGTTAATCTACTTTAAGTCTGTGTCTGAGAATTCAGTGACCATCATCATCGTAATCATCATCATCAGCTGTACTTACTCACTTTATACCACCATGGTAGTTTGCATACTTTTCCACCACCAATAAACAGAGGTGGTTATATCACATTGTTTGATATTAAAATGACTGTGATTTCAGGGTCCAATAAGACTTAAGATATATATATATATTTTTGTATCCCTCTTTACATGAAAGATTTATTGTTGTAATTTCTGGTCACAGGAAGCCGTGGTGACACTAAACAGGAATCTACAAAAGGTCTTTTACATCATGATTAACCAGAACATGACAAAGAGCTGGTAGTCACAGAAGTTTTCTTGACCAAATGAAAACCACATGTGTGCAATATTTCATATCTTTGGTCAGAACCTTGCAGCATTCGTCTATACACATACAATAGTGCATGGATGTACATCAGTGTGCTTTAAACCAGTGGAAAATAAAGTTGTCTATAACTTAATTCTTACAAAGTGAGTAAAATAACCTCTGAGCTCGTCCCATTCACAGTTTTTAAAGGTAACGTTCATCCAGCCAAAGATCATATTTCCTCAAATGAACAGGATCTGGAGGAAATGGTTCACTGGTGCTTCTGGTTTGTGTTTTGTCTCAGTGAAAGTACAAGAGACTCGAGCTCAAGCTCCACCCAACCCCCCCAAGACTTAAAAACATTACCGGTCCATTGGGTTTTGATGAGGCTGCAGAAATGTGTCCTTTTCAGACACAAACTGAGCCAGCACCTTAACACTTTGACAGAATGAACAAATGTGAGAAATAAAATGTTGAGAGATAAAATCTATGCTTTATTGATTGAGGAAAAACTTGAATCTTTTTATTGGGTTTGTCTATTGTCTAATATAATTTTTTTTAAATGGTTTAAATAACTGATTTAGAGGAAGAATATTTTCTTATTTTTTCTTAGTAAGGTAGAGAACTTACAATATTATAGATAAACAACTCGACTGTGAATCAAAAAAACTCCCAAGTTTTAAACCTTGTGCTCAAGTTTAATCATTTTTGTTATTTCCTTTATTAACTTGATGAATACAGATACATTTATGAGAACATCTCACTCTGTGTTGTAAATCAGCACAAAGCTGGTGAGCTCCTGCTCTGCTTATGTAACCTTGCTTTCCATGTCTTTGATACAATTCAGATTCTGGTTCATGCATGTTGTAAAAAAATTAACATTTAGAGATCTTCTCTTTTGTTACCTGAAGGCAAACTTGCAAAACCTTGTGAGTGTAGCGAACATGACTCAGACTTCAGTGATCTCTGGGTCAACCGTTGTACACGGCAAAATAGAAATCGAGAAAAAAAGATCTCGAGAAAATTACAGGTTTGCAACCTCACAACACAAAGAATTAGAAGGAAGACGTAGGAACAGCTGAATCATATTTAGCTTTGCTCTATTAATAATGCATGTGATGGCTCAATAATTATGGACCTCATTGACTGTGGTGCCAAGCTGAGCTCTTAATGTCTTTCAGAAAGCATGGATCACATATTTATCTTTATTTTATGACACTGTGTGTATCAGCTTGTGTGCTCTATTGTTCTGGTTGATATGAATTCTTCTGGTAAAATTGGCTCGTCACACACTTAACTTTAATCTCGATTAAACTCGATCTGTTTATTATTTCTAACGTGGACGTCCAGCGAGGCCGGAGGAGCCAAGCTGTGTGGTTTCCCCCACTAATCCATGTCAAGTGTCACTAAAATAGCCATCACAGAGAAATCACCCAGACCACAGCCCTGTGATGTGGAGAGCATCCGACCTCAAAGTAGAATTGCAGATTTATTGACCATCACAGCACCTTGTTTTTTTTAATTCTTTTATTCTTTTATTTTATTCCGGATTCACAGGAGGAGTCAAGATGCTTTCAACCGGCACAGAGCAGCCTGGACTCTGCTAATTGGACGGACTTATGCATGAAATAAGAACATGAAAAATTCATTGAAATGGTGAGAGTCCAACTTGGGTAAAATTAATGTGAATTATGTTTTAAGATGTAAAGAGTAAAAAATAAAAAAAGCAAGTTGTACTTTTCTATGGGACGAAAGGACAGATGCCAAATAAGCAACAGATGCTCCTCTGGTGTTCTGATGCAGTTGATCCACAGAACAATAACACGCTCGCTGCTGTTTTTGCCGTCAACGAATGCATCAGGTTGACATTTTTAAATTTAGCTTTGGTGCATCTCTCCATCTTTCTTCATTTATCACCATCAGGAGAAAAAGTGAAGGGATTTTGAGCAGGATATTTGACAATCCATTGTCTTGTCAACAGACTGTGTTTTTTTTATGTATTTGCTAAAAAATACAAATTAAAAAACTAAATAAAAGTTGCAATATAAAATGCATCTTGATAAGGCAGATTATTTATGTGTTTTGCTAAACAAAAAAACGGTGACAGATTATGGCTCTAAGACACGACTTGAGTCCCAGTGATATGAGAAAATAAAAAATCTTGTTTTCTATACAACCCTGTTTTACATCTTTGTGCACTGACTTTCATTAGATGACTCATTTCTGTTTCACGCAATCTACAAACATGTAACTCTGTTCAGTCGCCCTCGCACACTTTGCACTGGCAGCTATCTTGTGCATGAAGAACATGATACTAATAACAACTGAGCATTTCAAGGTACCAAGGCTGCTCTACAGAGGTGGGGGGGGGGGGGGAAGAATAAATCAAACCAACCAAGGACAGAAGATAGAAGCAGAAATGCTAGAACTATGTCAAAAGCCTTTTTAAAAAAAAAATTGTTTAAAGAGTTGAGAGATGGGACTTTTCAGATCTTACTGTGGGTTTTCTGGGGGATAGTGAACAGACCTAGATCTGAGGACTGTAGGTTCCAGGATGGAGTATAAGGGTGGAGGAGGTCAGACAGGTACTAGGGTAGGTGAGGAGGGGGAAGATGGGATAGGGTGGAGGTGATGTGCTGCTTGTTTCATGATGGCGTGGATGAGGGTCTCTACCACGGAGTCAGCGAGTGATGAACGGAGTCTATAATTAGTTTATATGGATATATTACATATTACAACCAGGCACAGTGCAATTATAATCTATAATGTCTGTCTCCTAGTTTCACCAGAGGCATTAAAACAGTTACGGTTCAGATATTACATTCGATCTGTATGATTGTCCCAGTAGAGGTTGAGCTGTCGGCTATTCTGACGACGTGAGAAAAAAAAGTGTCATCTGATTTTGTGTGTCCGTGTGGTGTGAGGTCTGTATGTGTGTGGCATGTGTGTGTGTGGGTGTGTGTGTGGGTGCATGTGTGTGTGTGTGTTTGCCTCATCTGCTCTGCTGTCACAGTAATAATGAGTAGCTGCCAGCACTGGATCTCACTCCACTTGATGATACAGCCGTTCACAGAGTGTGGAGACATATCTAGGTTACGCGGAGGAGAGTAAAAAAAAAAAAGGTTTAGCCAGCGAAAATGTTGAACTGTGGCGGCGGATGACTGACCAATCAACTTTTACCCCCCCAAAAAGTTTGAATTCACTGATTCAGCACAAACTGAATCACACAGCTACATCAGTACTCTGCCAACTGACTGCTACACACTGACAGTATTTGTCTCATGGGATTCTATCACATTCTGTTTTTATGCCTCCGTGCAGGTGACAGCCAGGGGCCGAAGGGGATTTTGTTTCCAGGTTGTCCGGTGTCCGTCCGTGCTGTTGTGAAGACAATATGTCAAGAATGCCTTGAGGGAATTTCTTCAAATTTGGCAAAAATGTTCACTTGGACTCTCGGACGAACCGATCCGATTTTTGTGGTCAGAGGTCAAGGTTTTGTGAACATCCCAGCAACACCTCGAGGAAATTTCTCCATTCACTAACTGAGTAGATTTTGATGGTCGATGGTCAAAGGTCATGGTCACGCTGACGTCGTGAACGTAATATATCAGGAACACAGTGTCAGCACAGTGATACCTTACAGAAATACACTATATAGCTTTTATTAAATTCAAATGAGTCTGGAAAAAAAATGGATGTAGACTGGAACTGCATTGGTTAGAGGAGGCACAACCACAGGGCGGTAATTCTAATTGAAATATAATTCTATATTTAACAAAATAAATCCTGTAACGGTAACTGCAAAAGCAAAATGATTAGTTGCATTAATTCACCACACTTAAATAAATAAAAATATCAACACAGCAGATCCTCTTTATTTGTTCTTTAGTCTCTTTATTTGTTTATTTGCTCTTTGTTCTTAAAGCTAAAGGAAAATGATTTTATAACTTTCACAACTTAACAGGGGAGTGAATCAGGGTCACAGCTCCAGCACCGTCGGACCTGAGCTCCTCTCGGTCGCTGAATGGAGGATTTATGCTTCTTTAAAGAGTAATAAAATGTGAGGGAACAGTTTGGGGCTATTGTCTCGATGACAAATCACCTCAGGAGGTTTCTTGTCTCCCGAACATCTAAAGGCAAACACTGTCTGTGTGATAGCTGGGCTTGCTGGTGAGGCTGAGGTTTTGGTGTAGGCGGACATAATGTGAGCCTGTGGCCCCCCCGAGAGATACAAGTAGAGAGTGTTGATGTCAACTGTTTATTTATACCTCTCTTATTAAAGAAGCTCAATTGTAACGAAATGTAATCATTTTAATTTGTTGGATCGATAGATGGATCGATAGATAGATAGATAGATAGATAGATAGATAGATAGATAGATAGATAGATAGATAGATAGATAGATAGATAGATAGATAGATAGATAGATAATATAGATGTAGATAGATAGATAGATAGATAGATAGATAGATAGATAGATAGATAGATAGATAGATAGATAGATAATATAGATGTAGATAGATAGATAGATAGATAGATAGATAATATAGATGTAGATAGATAGATAGATAGCTAGATAGATAGATAGATAGATAATATAGATGTAGATAGATAGATAGATAGATAGAGCCTCACTTCAGCCACTTTAAAACCCCTTTATTTTGGGGTTTCCAGAATATTCAGCCCTGTGATAATTCAAGTAAAAACCAGTGCATGTTAAATCCTGCTGCTGATCTACACTTCCCTCTCGTGTAGGAGGGTGGCACCAGAGTTCAGCAGTACCGTGCATGTGCTGGGTCTGTGCAGTGTGCGTGTCTCCTGGTGGCCGCAGCAGCAGCAGCAGCAGCAGCAGGAGCAGCAGTGTGAGAGGAGAGAGGAGGTCGAACTCCGTCACGTGTTGAATAAATTAGATTTGGAGAAGGGGGGACGTCCAGCTCCGCTCGGCCTCCTCACTCTGTTGGGTTTCAGCAGCACGCGACGGTGCGTCTCCGAGCAGACAGACACAACTGTGCGATGAGCCGATGAGCCGATAGCTGGAAGAAGAAGAAGAAGAAGAAGAAGAAGAAGAAGAGGAAGAAGAGGAAGAAGAAGAGGAAGAAGAAGAAGAGGAGGAAGAAGAAGAAGAGGAGGAAAAGTTTTGACAAGTTTGTGCTTTTTTACTTCTCATCGCTTCGCCTGGAGAGAGAACTCAATAGGAAGGAAACTAATTGGGTCCCACCGGAGTAATCTCCACAGACACCGGCGGAGGATACCAGCTTCTTCTTTGAAAAGAACAAACCTTGACATGGATGTAACTTCCACGTTGGGCTTCACAGGGGAATACTGAGGAGAGCCCGGTTTGTCCTGTGCAACCACAGATGAATGTGAGTATCTATCCCAGCAGGACGCACGTCTCCTCACTCCACAAGGAACCAATGTTCATCACTGCAGTTTATCCACGATCTCCCTCCTTCCATTTCTTTACTCTTTACAACTCCCTCTGATCCAGTGTCTGCAGCAGATACGTTGTAGTGCATGTGAAACTCACACCAGGTTCTTTTCTATTTTCGTGCACATGCAGATTCATTGAATGGTGCAACTTTGCAAATGACTTATTCGGCCGTTTTAAAACATCGTGCAGAGTTCAGTCAAAGAACCAAACGGACGCACAGCGGTCCAGTTTCTACACGATTCAGTACCTCAGGTTAATGTTAGTGCACAGCTGTCGCCTTTAATGTCTTAACACGCAAAACTCTCCGTAAGGATATCACCGGTTTGTGCAGTTAAATACTCGTGTAAGACATATTCGTGTTTTTTCTAAGTACCATTACGCACAAGCACCTTTCCTGCTTTACGCACGGACTTTACGCAGCAGCCAAATATTCTAACCGCATGTGTCATGTGTCACTTCTTTTAAGCCCCTCTGAGACATTCCTCTCAAATTGGTCAACCTCTGGAGTTATTGTATTGTGGTGCCGCCGCCGCCGCTGCGCCTTTCTGTCTGTGTCTGCCTCATCACACATCGCACAGACCGAGCGATCACCCGCACGTCGCGCACTTAACGATGCTGCTCGCTGACCGTGAATAGGTGTTCCTTTCCCTCAATTAATTAATTAATTAATTAAGTCGCCCCTGGGTTCCGTCACCGCGCACTTCTGGTTGTGAATGTGATGGTTGCCATGGTGCCGCTGCGTAATTACGCCGCCTCTCTCTCTGACTTTTTCTTTAGACACAACACGGGGCGCAGGCTCCTCCTTTTTTTTTCTCTCTCCCCCCACCAGTCATCAGTTTGAGCAGAACTGCTCTTGTGCAACTTCTACTTAGAAGATGTTCATTCACATTGTTGCTATGGACTCTAATACTCGTTATTACAGCGACATGAGGCAAATGGAGAAGATCATCCATACTTTAAGATGTTAAAAGTGTTTGTGCCCCCATCCATCCAGTTATCCATCCTTAAATCCCTCATATCCATGTCTACACTTGCTTCATTTCAGGGCAATTTTAACAATGGTTGCCACTTTCTCTGTTAAAGCATCTCAGCTTTCAAGGATTATTCTCACTCATTCTTTTTTCCACTCTCTGGGTTGAGTTAAGATGTGAAATTCACAGAGAGAAAACAAAAAAAACAAACAACGCAGCACTGATGGATACAAACTCAAATTCGGGCCACCCCAGCTTTTATGAGAATCCAAGGATTATGTCATAAACCCTCGGCGCAGTGCATGAAGTAATCATTTCACTGGTCTTGTCTTTTGTAGCCTGCATATGCTGTTGATGAAGCTCGTGTTCCCGACTCCTAAAAAGGCTTGAGAAACACAAGATATGTTTCTCCGAGGAAAGCCACACTAGCACCAGCACAAGAAAAGAGTTTTCTTGTTGCCTTGCATTTCTGGAATCGTCTTGGCTGCAGTTTTACTCATCTTTTTGTAGCGTCATCATCAGCCGAGACAAACTCTGTCAACAGCGCTGGAAGCAGGACTTTTGTGGACACCCTTAAAATCTTTTTTGTAATCCCAATCCCTCCCGGTCCTCTTCAGAAAAATGCATTCAACTTTTAGTACAATAGTATTTGGTGAACTTTGACCTCAGCTCTAGTAATGTTGTGCAAACACTCCCTGCACCCCTGCTACTGTAACTCTGTGCACATGTGTTTTTCATGATGCAACCGCTTGTACTGCAAACGCAATATCAGACGGTGTCATCTTCAAAGACTTAAGGTGTATTTCTTTTATCTGGAACATCTTACGCAAACAGCTGGACTAACCCATGCTGTTCTTGTTGTGGGAAAGAGATCATCCCTCTTGTCACAGATCCTCAGCAGCCCCGAGCTCGCCGTGAAAAAGTAGCCAGTGTGTTTTCCCAATATCGTGTTTGTTATGGCCGGGGATCGCGTGCGTATCTGAGGCCTGTGATGGCTTTTCCTGGCCCTCGCACATGCCCTGGGACCACAGTTTCAAAGACTAATGCAGAGCACAGAAACGTGGCACTAGTGAGAGGCAATAGTCTGGCAAACATTCAGAGCCTTTTTTCGTTTGCTTTGTGCTAAGCCTGTCATCCTCATGTCCAGTCGATCTGCAGTTTTGTCTGTGGTTTCCATTATGGCTCCACTGAGCCTCAAGCAGCCTGGCATGTTTTTGAAACCGCAGAAGTTTTCTTTGAGTTAACTGGAATCATGACGTGGAATTAGAAGCTGGTTTTTACGTCGTCTGTCACTACAGTCGTCCCTCTTGGTCTGTTGGGGGGGTGAGAATGTGTTGGTTGTGTTAATTAAAGCTGATTTACAACATTTGGGGTCAGGTTTGTTATGATTTAACCTACTTGTGTAGATTCTCTGGTTAGCACCACATTAAATCTGCATTCAACTTTCTCAAACATTGTGTAATTGTTGTTTAAGATATTAGCTGAAGATAACTGACATGACTTGGCCTGTGGTATGAATAGCAAATCAACTATATTAATTGTGATGTTAAACAGTTTCTCTTACTCTGCACTGTTTAAAAACTATATTTGCATTTCAGTAGAGGTTTTGTAATGTGGGTTTTGGCTCACAGGCGGAGGCAGCAGTGTTTATTCAGATGTATTGTCTATTGTTTTGTTTTTTTTCCAAACCAAAGGCCAGCTCGTCTTCATAATGCAAAAGAGACAAATATTACTTCCACAGGAAAAAAACCCAGCAAAAAGCAAACATATTCTCAGCGATTATGAAAAGTGGTTACGGCACATTTTGCCAAACATGATGGAGACCACAGCGGGGAGGTAGAAATGTGCCCGCGATGTTCCCAGCACTCACTGCTGCCATGGATTTTTATGCTGATTCCAGTCATGCTAGCAAAGTGCCCAGAATGATATCCATTGTATTCAAACAGAGGTTTCATTCTGCATGTAAATCCTACAAACCTTGGATTTGGTCGGTTGACTTGGTTCAGAGGATTCAAAAAGAAAGTGGGTCAAGCCACGGTGCCTGCTAACAATGAGGCGCACTTGAGGTGTTATACACGTGTGTTCTGGTGTGAGAAGAGGGGGGGAAACCTCAAGGATGCATTTGAAGTTCAAATAAAAGATATCGGACCGTCCTCGGGGAAAGCACACAGGGGTTAATCCTCCAGCACTTACATCATCTTAGCAAAACTCTCCACCAGTGTTTAACTACCAGTGGGAGGGACTCGCCATGATCTGGGACAATGATGCAAGGAAAACATCTGAATCCAAGCCACAATGGAATTGGCTTACTAAATACAACAGCTTTCAACCATCAGCGGCTATTCTGAACTGTTTTTTTCCCCCCACATTGCTTTCCCTGAAGCCCCATATGCACGAATAGGTTGTTGCCTTTTATATCCCAACTACTTACTGGCCTCTAACTCGCAGACATGAAACTCTCGGTGATAGATCCCAGAGTGTAGTCGCAGTGTTTGTTATATATTTAGCGAGCGTCTTAGCTTTTGAAAGTGCATAAACTTCTCTTTAAGCTTCCAGCCGAAACTTTTTTAAAAACCATATGTCCCTCTCAACCTGATATTGTGCAATTAGCCTCGCCGAGTGTGTCTGCTACATCCATTAGTTCTCTGCGGCTCTGCAGAGGTCCTCCGCTGCAGCTCAACCAGAGAATGCATTATTTCAGTTGTGGCATTTGGACTCAGGTTCTGGCCTTGAAAGTGATTCTTCTCAGCTTCGTAAAAAGTGCACCCCACGGTGTTACAGAAAAAATAATTTAAATACTGAGGCTAGGAAGTTTTCAGGCTGTCAATGATGTGCTTATATGTTTTAGTGAACAGCAGCACTCACAGAGCAACACAACATATGGCATGGAAGGGTGACTTTGTAGTGCCTGGCTTTATGGGCCTGTCGTTTGCGATTATTAGGGCCTCTGTGGAAGTAATAAGACTCGGGCAGGAATTCAGCACATTGATCCAGGGTTTATTTTTTCCCCCCTAACTGTTGAAGAATGAACCAGGATTTGAAGATATGTTAACAACACTTAATTCAAAACTAGCAATGCTCCAGAGAGTTTCTCACACCGAGCTGAATTCAAAGCAATTTATGAGATTTAAAGTCAGGATCTTTCGGCGTTGCGCAGACTGAAATGAGCTCTGGAGTCTTGTGCGCTGATGGCCCGCGTCCAGCAGACCTCAATTACAACGCGGCGAAGCCAGAAACGGGGAGAGAGGTAGACTGCGTGGAGCCCTTCAACTACCGCCGCACAGCTCCGTCACTCAAACACACTGTCACTGCCGCGGCCCGAGACGGATCGCCACACTGCGTTCGGAGGCACATGGGAGACATTTAGAGCACACGCACACTTGCCTCCGCACGGATACACACATGTTTTGTGGACGTGAACGTTCTCGTGCAGGTATCGGTTCAACCACTGGGGGGAGCCTTGCAGAGCTCTCACTAAAAAAAAACGTTCTAACAGTACAATGTGCTTCTGTATTTACTCTGAATTAAAGTTAATTACAAGTCGCAGTAGTAATGAATCACGTTAAAACACTAGACGGAAACCACAGACAATTGGAAGCCTTCAGTGAATGAAAACGACACAATCATTTGATGTGTGCCAGACACTTGGTGGTTTTGGATTATTCTGCAGATGGTGACAGTGTTGTTGAACAAGTTCCACATTGCTCCACAGTGTCTCTCCCTCTGCAGTGGTGTCTTTCCGTTGCCAGAGGGTTCCTGTTGTTTGTGCAAGGAATTCTAACACCCTCGCTCCTATTAAATATCAATATTTGGATTTGATTTAACACTCACAACTCTTTAATTCTCACCAGTACTGGCAGATAGAGATGTTTTCTTGGGGATGGTTAAATATTTTAAATGGTTCCTGGAGAAGTGTTTGAAAACTGCTCATTCCATCAGAGCTAAATGCGGTAACAGCACATAAATATTAAATCCAGGACTCCACCTCCCAGACTTTCATCAGAGTGCACTGCCACGGTGAGCGCACCGGGTAGGCTGACAAAAGTGATTCCTGCACCTTTATAATTGGAATCGAATCTCATCAGTCAAAGGCTCCCTGTCTGGGGCGGAACGCTGCAGCCTGTGGTTTTGATGTTTCTTTAGCAAAGGAGAGCTTTCTGGTATGTAGCAGGAACAAGGTGTTGACTTATTAGGTGAACTAAGAAGTGTAGGAAAAAAGTTATACGCAGGGCCTATTGTATGTTCTGCGGTTGGGAAGAGAGCCCATAAAACATATGGGAAAGTATTTAGGGCATATACTTATTTTTTCTTAAACTAACTTACCCTGTACACAGAAATAATACACCTTTTCACATTTTCTGCTGTTGTCAGGTTTTGACATTGCTCAGCTTTTTCCTCTTCTGTGTGTTTCCAGGTTTAAAAAGGCGGAGGCAAAATGAAGACAGCTGCCAAGGGTTTTGGGAAGTCTATTATGGCCCCTTCGCATCGTGAGGGTTGGTGGAATACGTGGATAGTGCTCATGGTGTACGTGGCCTTGGAGCTTGTAACGGTCCATTCATCCGTGGTCCTCGGGACCCTTGAGCTACAGCTGGACGAGGAGCAACCAGCGGGCACAATCGTCGGGGACATCAGCGCCGGCCTTCCTCCTGGCATCACAGCCTCCATGTTCTTCATCTCAGACCACGAGGGAACAGGCGTGGGCAGTGATTTGGACATCGATGAGAGCACCGGCATTATTAAAACCGCCAAAGTCCTTGACCGGGAACTGAGGGACAGGTACAACTTTATTGCCGTCACCATGACAGGCGTGACCGTGGAGGTGACCATCAAGGTGAATGACATAAACGACCACGCTCCAACTTTCTCAAGAAAACAGACAACGTTTAAAATCCCTGAGCAGACGGCCATAGGGACGAGGTTTTCTCTTGAGCCCGCTGTAGATGCTGATAAAGGCCAGTTGACGACACAGGGTTACCTTATCAAAGACGGAAATGTTGGCCAGGCCTTCACCTTGGAGACCAGGAGGGGCAGCAATGAGGTTCTCTATCTGGACCTGGTGGTCAACGCCGTTCTAGACAGAGAGAAAAGATCCACCTACACTCTATCCTTGGAGGCGTTTGATGGCGGTTCCCCTAAAAGGACGGATCAGATGACCTTAGATATTACTGTACAAGACATTAACGACAACGCTCCTGTTTTTAACCAGAGCCGCTACCTTGCTATAATATCTGAGAACCTCCAACCAGGAAGCAACATCCTGCAGGTGTTCGCCACAGACGCTGATGAAGGGGACAACGGGATGGTGCTGTACGAAATCAACAGGAGACAAAGCGACCCCGACCGCTACTTTGTCATCGACCCTCGCACCGGTGTCATCACGCTCAGCAAGCCGCTGGACTTTGAGATGCGGCGAGTCCACGAGCTGGTGGTCCAGGCGCAAGACAACTCCACCCATCCGGAGGTGACCAACGCCTTCGTCACCATCCACGTCAGAGACTACAATGACAACCAGCCCACCATGACCATCATCTTTCTCAGCGAGGACGGGTCTCCCAGAATCTCAGAAGGAGCCCAACCGGGCCAGTACGTCGCCAGGATCTCCGTCACCGACCCGGACTACGGAGAGTACGCCAACGTCAATGTGTCGCTGGAGGGAGGAGATGGAAAGTTTGCCCTGACCACGAAGGATAGTATCATCTATCTGATTTGCGTGGACAAGATTTTGGACCGAGAGGAGAGGGACACCTATGAGCTGAGGGTGATGGCGACGGACTCGGGAACGCCTCCTCTCAGGGCTGAGTCCTCCTTCATCATCCAGGTGACCGACGTCAATGACAACCCTCCTCTGTTCGACCAGCCGGTGTACAGACAGGTCATCCCCGAGGTGGTGTTTCCGGGGAGCTTTGTGTTACAGGTGACGGCCAGAGACAAAGACCAGGGGCCGAACGGGGACATTAGCTACAGCATCCTGCAAGGCCAAGGTGCTTATTCCAACTGGTTCAGTATAGACCCCGTTACAGGGATTATCACCACTCTCTCCCAGCTGGATTATGAAAAGAACCCCAATCCCAGTATAACTGTGGTAGCCAGTGACAGAGGGAAGCCGCCCCTGTCCTCCACTGCTGTGGTCAACATTGTGCTTCAGGATATAAATGACAACGAGCCTGTTTTTGAGAGGAACGTCTACAATGTCTCCATCAAGGAAAGCACACTTCCAGGGACCTGCATTCTCGAGGTAAGACCTTTTTCTTTCCCATTTATTTCATTCACAGTTTGCGAATTGGTCGATTTTGTAAACACACTCCCACACTTTGACACCGAGCTCATGCAAGAGTTTGAACTCGGCTCAGGGGCAATTGTGAAGAGCATAATAAATGGAAATTTATTAGATAAATAGCAGAGGAATTTGTCCGACTTTGCCGATTCCTTTCATTCCTCTATGACGAGTAATTTAAACGGTGAAGTTATTTAAATTGGACGGCTTTAGAGGAGA
Organism: Hippoglossus hippoglossus; assembly: GCF_009819705.1. NCBI lineage: Eukaryota > Metazoa > Chordata > Actinopteri > Pleuronectiformes > Pleuronectidae > Hippoglossus > Hippoglossus hippoglossus. Next base: position 5,604,964 of record NC_047163.1, read on the forward strand.
TTTACCTGTGTTTTTAGGCCAAGATGATCCCCTCGTTGGCTGTCCTGCCTTTCACCTCTCAAAAGGTTTCCAGGGTAACAGAGGCAGTGCAAAGTCCTCTGTCAGCTGAGGCACAAAGGCCTTTTTCACATATTCGACGGCAGAGACAAATTCGGGGCTTTATCCAAAGAAATAGATGTCACTTCACTCTCAAAAGGCACCTTAATTAGGCTAGTTGAGCGTGAGAAAAAATGGCCACAGACGACAGGATGAATTAAAGTTCAGGCAAATTACAGCACCCGCTGTGACTGCGGGCCTTTTTCATTAAAACGTATTGTTTTGTCAAGTCGTTTTTTTTGGCCGTCGTATTAAGAAGACATCAGTTAAGTCATTAAGTAATTTCTTTTCAGTTCACTTCAGTGTTATTTGTAAAGTGCCAAATCACAACATACGAGTCAGAGAGGCTTTTTCATTATTCTGGCCAATACAGAGGTCCATACAAGCTCTTATTCCACAAGCGTCTGCAGTAGTATTGCATGGATCAAGGAGTGCTTTTCACACAGAGGGCCCGGCAGACAGGATCTTGGCCTGGGGTTTGGCCTTGGGAGAGGGAGGAGTTGGACGGAGACGTAGGTTTACACCGCGACTCTTGGCTCGCATGCAGAAAAAGAAGCTACGAGTGCTTCTTATGGGAGGTCCCCTAATTATAAATCACAGGGACCACAAGGATAAGGGGGAAAAAAAGGGGGGGGGGGGGGGCAATGCACCGAAGCTGATTATGGAATTTGGAAAGTGAACCAGAGAAGAATTAAAAAATGTGTGTTTTGGAAAACTGCAAAGCTGCGACCATCACTCTTTCCAATGTGGGCTGAAGTTCATGTTCTGTGAAAATATCTGCAAGCCCTCATTTTTGTTTTTCTTTCAAACCGGAGATGGTCAGGCTTTTGTTTTTCCCCCTCTGCGTCGCGTCCAGCAGCTTTACTACCTGCTTTCAAGCAACTCCTGAGCATGACATGCTTGATCAGTGGCCTCGCAGGGCCCGAAAGGATGAAGTAGTAGTTCCACGCCGCGGCTCTCCCTCCTCTCCTCGGTCTGCCTGGATGCTGCAGACGTGTGTTTGGCCGGCCATGTGAGAACAGACTGCTCTTACTCAGGGTGCCAGAGCTACATCCAAACATCTCAGCAAGACATCTCATGTCTGCCTTTTTTTTCTTTCCCTCTCTCTCTGGATGAAATTCCCAATCCCCCCACCGTATCCAATGGTGTCCAAAAAACCATTACAATATGTGTACTGTGATCATTAATTCAAACATTTGAAGTGGCTTGATTTTTATATTTCTTTCTGCTCAGCAGGACACCGGCGCAGCGGGTCGTGATTATTCTAATGTAGTCTGGCTCCTCGGCGCTGCGCCTGCGATATTTTGTCACTTTCCGCTCGACATCATTTGGTTTATGGTTGACATTATATTTAGATGTGTGTGGGGGGGAAAAGATAACTAAAAATAAGGACTTAAGCATATTAACACCAATCAGTCTTGTAATCCAATATGTATGATCTACTGCTAAAGAAAATAGGTCATCCTTGAGAGGGGAAATCAAATACGACATGAAAAACAACATTTGAAGAACCACAAGCCCCGTTGTGGAATGCGTTTCATGAGCCATTAGTAATTCTAGTCGCCATTATTAGTTTTCAAACTGTGTCCAACTTTACAAGTTGTCTGGATTGTGCAGCAGTCAAATATATTTCTCGCACCATTTTATTTTCTCCCTTTCCCTGTGGGTTGGGAGCATGCGTTCACTCTGGAGGGTCTGTTTCATACTGTTTTACTTCAAGCTCATTTAATTCGGTCATTAGGCTCAGAGGCTTTTGATTTCGTGACACGGAGGATGAAGAGTAATATTACGTGTCATTAGGGATAATGAGACCCATCAGCCAGCCTTCATATTTCCAAATTCTGTAAAACAAAGCCCGGCTGTCTTGGCTTCGAGAGTTATTCGTCATTTCATCCCTCTCTGTGTTATTCCACTTATGAATTAATATTTCTTTTCCAGTTGGTTATGTCCGAATCCCACATTGGGGAATAATTTGCACCTCGTAGCGTCGTGGTTTTTTCGGTTGGTTTGGAGTGCGTCTCGGCTAAGAATTGTCCCTCTGTCTGTTTTGGGGGGTCGTTCTGGCTCCAGCAGAAAGGCGAGAGGGGGTCTCCCGGCAGCTGAGGGGGAAATGAGCCCTGACAAGCGCTGGCATGAGTGGCGGAGGTGACATTAGCAGGGGGGCTTCCTTGTCTGTCTGTTGGTCTTTCCCTCTCCAAATTCTTATCTGATTTCCCTTCGTTTCTCATTAAGCGGCTGTGAGGACAGGCCAGACCTAATTTTTAAACCTGCCTCCCCCACCTCCTTGTTCTTGACAAAATGGGCAGCTTGTCATCACCGCAGCAACCTGAGACCAACCCTGATAGCTGCGAGTGAAGGAGCGAACATTTAGCTATTTTTCTTTCTCGAAGCCGTAACTCAAACTTTTGCATTTATCTGTATCTTTGCCACCCAGAGGGCGTCCACTCTCACAGATGATGAGAAGATTCTGAGTGTGATGAATTCACAACTAAAGGAAAATCTCCAAAATGTTAAGGTGAACATAGGCATCTAGATAAAGCTTCTGCTGTCGGCCCTTATTGCAAAAAGCTCTTGAATTGTTTCTCCCTTCTTTGGCGTCTTCTGGGTTTATGGCTCCTTTTTTAAAACCTTGAAATACTTTTTTTTGTACGTTAGAAACGTCATCAACATGCTCACTACTCCATTTTCCTCCTGTATTCTCTCATCGGCTCCCTCGGACATTCTCAGGAGTTTTTATTCTGGAACAACTGAAACATCTGCGTTCTCACCAACAGCCTCTCTGGATCATTTCAGGAGATTATCCTGGTGATATTGTTGCCGGATTCTTATGCTTCCTGTGAACAACAATGCTAAGAGCCTGCTCGTCTTTAGTTCAGATAACTACAGATGCAGTCTTTTCGGGCGGTGTAACATACGGCACATATACAACTGCAACGCATTCATTATTTCACGGAACTTTTTAAAGGCAGCCTAGTTGAAAGTGGTACCTCAGTGAAGTGCTACTCCTAATCCCTTCCCCCTCCAACATAAAAGCAACCCATCTACAGGGGGGAAAAAAGGAATACTGATAATTGCCTGAGAGAGAAGGTATGAATGATTGAAAGATGTGTTACTTTCACAGCAGAGTTTCCACAGTCTTTTTGTAGTGTAGTGACCACCTACTGGTAACCGCCAGGCAGGTGCTAATAACACTGATTCCATTACCGTGGCGTCCTTGAGCCTGATGTGTTACCAGATGAGAAAAAATGTGGCTGTACCGAGGGGGGGTTTTAGGAAAGCCTGCATTTTTTAAATATACCCTGCGTTTCTGCAATCTGTGCCTTTTATTATTTTATGTTTGCAGGAACACCTAGTTTTTATTTTTTACATTCCCCAAAGAACAGATTCATCCCTTTGTATTTAAAACAGAAAGTTACGCTCTCACAGTAAGTTGGCGAAGTTGAGAGCATACGGGACGTGGGATTTGAAGCAGAAGTTAGTTTGTTGTCTTCTGGTTTATTTAAACAAAAAAAGGCCACTCTTGAAGAAATTTAATATTTATGTTTTGCAGCTCTCTGCTCCTCCACAAAAGGGAGTTGTAGCTGCAACTCTTAAATTTCAACCTTATGTTCCCAGATGTTCCCAGTGTGGTGCGTTAAAAATAGCTCATTTTGACTTTCGCCCACACGAAATGTCTTCAAAACAACCGTGTAAAGTTCTGTGGTTTTTGTGACCGAAAACGACACCTGCCGGCTCCGGTTCTCTTCTCTACACGGCCACTTGTTTTCTCTGTCCTGAACTTGGCCAATGTCCCAGTGTCGCTGTGTTTCCAGATTATCCAAATACGACTTTTTGCAGATAAGTGAGACCAAATGGAGATTTAAAAAAAAAAAGAATTGCCACTTTCAGGCTGGTATTTTGGGACCAAAAAACTTGTAATCAATTCTTACCAGACATTTTTCTGGGGATGGTGTGTGTAAAAACGAAATGCTCACTTGTCTGTTGTAATACCAGACTTGCCCATCTCCCTGTGACATTGGGTTAGCTTGAGGCAACTGTGCCTTTGGTCTCCTCTGTTTCTCTTTCCCCTCGCTAACTACCAAGCTTTGCTGTGTGGCTCTGCGGTGTAACAGTATTTTCAGAGAATGGTAAAATTGCAGGAAACTGGATGTGCTACTTAATGTGTTCGCAAATGTAATACTTCCTTGAACACTTACTCGTGGGGCTAGCAGGGGCAGTGAAGCGAACATAAACACCGATGTACATCTGGATGGAGTGTGGGTGTTCAGGTCAAAGTTGCTTCGCTTGAGACAGCTGAGCGCATTTTATTGTGCTCGGCCGTCCATCAGCAAATCCACAGCCTCGCTCCTTCCAACGGGAGAAAGAAGAGGAGAAAGTTGTGGTGAAAATTTTAATGGCACAAGGCTGAATAAAGAGACCAGGAGGAAATGTCGTTCAGGAGAAAACCAAATTTGTGAGTTTGAACAGCAAACCTGAAGGAACGCTGCATTTGCGGACTGAAAATGTTACAGCTGTATTTGTTCTACGGCTGCAGCAGGAAGATGAAAAAAATGCCGCAATATTAGACATACAAGACAGAATACAAGACATATTCAATTTGAAACAATATAAAGTAGAGAAAAGCGGCAAATCCACGTGCAAAATGTCTTTCAGCAGCAGATGTTTTTTATGTTAAATAGTTGATTGCTTTGGAATATTAAAAAGCTTTCTTGTACTTATTTATCATTCAAATACACCATTAAACAGTAAATTCAGCATATGTCCTTAAACCACCACCTGCTCAAACTTCATATTTTGCTAAACATGCCATAAGGCTTCTTTATTGGATGCAGTCTGCTTTGTGAGTGCTGAGGTAAAGCGAGCCGTGTTTACATGACTTCAGGGTGACCGTAAAAGGTCAGTGCAGGCGCTGATGCAGCCGCGCAGATTGTTGACTGCGAAGCCAAAGTTGAGAGATAAAACGCCTGCTGGAGGGGGTTTCCTGCCCACATCTGGTGGAGAGGGGAAGATGGGCTTATGTAGCTCTCCCGCAGGACAAGACATTTCATTACACTCTGTCTGTTCGCTCTGTCTGCTGCAGGTGAGGCAGACGTCTCTTCGCCGCTTCCAAGTTCCTATGAAGGAGTGTGAGTGTATAGTGAAAGGAGGGCGAGGGAGGGAAAGAAAACAGTTGAGTGTCCAGAGGGACAGTCGGCCTCTGGCAGCTGTGACATGGCTTCGACTCAGCAGCTGGATCCAGCTGTTTGGTCCTTCCTCTAACATCTCTCCTCTGACTCTGTGGGGTTAGCTCTCCCTCGCTCTTCCTGTCACTTCATTTCTTTTTGTCTCGCTTTATCCTGTATCCGTGTCCATGCAGGCTTCTTATCTCTTACCGGTCCCCCTTTCCCACACTGCGGTGTTCCCCTACGTGATCCGATTACACCGCCTCACCTCCCTGCGGAGCGGTGACATGTGGATCGGAGCAGGTGAGAGCAGAACATCAGCCTGTCTGGGGATGCTCCGGCCTCCCTGCAGACGGAAACACACTTCCTTGAGGGTCCCAGCCTGACCAGGCCCGGGATTATCCAATTTGATGATGCAAGAAAAAAGCGGGTTTGAATTACCGACACGGTGAAGTCAGGCTGCAGGTGTCTGTGCCTTCGCAGTCATGCGGTCACATTGTTTTATTCCGGCTCCAGATGAGCACGTTTGCGTGACCTTTATAAACAGAGACAAATATTCCCTTTGCCTCTTTGCTCCTTTTGAAACGAGGCGGATGGGAAAGGGATGACAGACCGAGAGGCTCGCTGTGACGAGGGCTGCCAGGCCTTCTGTTCTCGCAGCCCGTGGTCCCCCTGCACATGTGCGCGGCAGTTGGTGCCGCCGAACAAGCTGGGCATCAGGAAGCATCATCTGCTCGTGATATTCATTCTGTTCCAAAGCAAATCTGTGCTAAATCATTCGTCCAGTCTCCAGCTGTCCGTCAGGAGCCACCAGACTGGAAAGCAGGCGCTCGGCGACAGATTGCTTGGTAAAATAAAAATCAGTAACCACAAATGTAGATCCCAAACAAAGGGCAATGGAGCATTATCGTGTGTAACGATTAAGTGCATGTATTGTAATGGTCGATACTCAATTGCCACCATGTTGCACATTACATTCACGAGAAAAGTGCCTCCTCCGAGAAAAAGCACGCCCTATATATACACAGCCTTAGAATATCTTAACCGCTGAGCAAATCGTCTCCATATCCACAACTTCACTGTTACAAGGAATGCATCGCTTTCGTCTGCCAGTAACCTCAGCCCCCCTCTTTTTTGCTGCAGCCATGCTGCTGCACAGACTGCCAGTTGAAATAACGGCTGAGAAGAATGTTACTGAGCCCAACGAGCACATGGAAAGAGTGGTGCATTCACTTACCGGCCATGTGGTCAGATCCTTCTATTTCTGCTCTCAATTAGATCAATGTTGGCGAACAACCAGGATTCGTCAATACCTCAGAACCTCATGTGAGAAATAGGTGAGAGTGGGAGAAAAAAAAGGTGGTAAACCAGAAAAGTGAAAATACAAACAAGGCCAGGGGTGAAGATTCAGACGCCAGGGCTACTTCTGTGTGTGGTCAGGAAAATGTGGGACCCAAACGGAGGCTGTTGGAGGAGGATGTTTTGCAGATGCTTGTTAGTAGTAACGATGCTGTGAAAGCTCTCAGCTCCTGTGTGGAGCAAATCAGTGTTCGGGGCTGGGTTTTGAACCCCGGTGCATCTTTGGTACTGTCTTAAATCTCAGCAGGCTCCTTGTATCAGACAGTTTTTAGACTTTTTAATAATATTTGGCAGTTTCTTTCACGTGAATTTGATTCAGACAAAGTTCTTGTTCTTGTGCATCTGCTGTTTTAAGATGATGTAACTTTTTTTTTTGCAGAAATGATCATTTAGATATGACACTCAAACTGCTATCAGACAGGCCCTGAGCTCCAGATAATCTCAGAGTCAAAGACTTTCTCTGGAGTTTCTCCGGCAGCCCCCTGGTTAAACCTATAGGGTCATGTCTGCTTCGGGTGATGCAACACAGCAGGAGATTTTCTGGAGGAGTCGCCACGAGCGAGTGGTCAAGTTGGTGATGATTCCAACAAGCGACGGACGCAAAACTGAAAACAAAGCAAACAAAGCAGACCCCATTGTGCCGACATTCTCAGGAGTCATGTCTGAAAACGAATCTACTCACATGAGTCCTAATTGCGCTTGAATAACACGTTTAATTGGTTAATAATGGTCACTGTAGTCAATGGTAATGGTGTCAAGCGAAAATGTTGCCTATCAAGCAAACGTTTCCAATCATATCGGCGGAATTTTAGTGAGTAAGTAGTTTTTGAGACCTTGTACGACAGAGGGAGAAAATAGCAGCAACAGGGCGAGAACAACAAACCATATGGAGAAGGAGGTTAGTGGCGAGAGACGCTCCACTTTTACATTGCGGTGAGCCGAAGTTGTCTGTCTTGGCTTCAGACTGAGAGGCACCCGGGCCTGCTCCAACCAGACTCCCCGTCTGTGTGTACTGATGCTCCACGGTGGTCCACCCTCACACTGTTGGTTGCATATCTTGAAGCCTTCGCCACATCGACCAGAAACGCCCCTTGTGTGTTATAAGGCGGGACATCTGTTATGCCTTATCTATTCTAAGGTAATGCATCCACCCCTGCAGATTAGTTGTAATAGGGAGACAACTGCGTAGCTTAACGCTGACGTCCTCGGCGCTGAGTGCCAGGATGTCATTAAAGATTTAGCAGCAGAACTAATTATCACAGGGTTAGGTACCTCATCAATAAGGCTAATTTGGTCTGGGGCTGCAGAGTTTATGTTGAGAGCGGTGTGCTGCTCCTTTCAACCGGCGTGTTGAAAGGCCAAATCTTTGTTTAGATTGTTGTGTTGCAGTGAGGAGCCTGGAGGGAGCTCGGGGAGCAGTGGGACTCTGCTGTAATTAGGCAGCGCTGGTATGCAGGAGTGCAGGACTCGGGACGTGTGATGTGGTATTAGAGCGGGCGAACACAAAGCCACACACCGGGGCGTGTGTGTGTGTGCATGTGTGTGTGTCTTTGTGTAGACATGGTTTTTAGGGTGGAAGAAATTCTCTAATCAGAGCCCTGAGTTCTTCCCAGATCGCCTCACAAATGCATCTTGTGGCATCCAACGTATCAACAAAGGATTCTCAGGAGAAGGGGGACTTTATGGTGCAGATATGATTTTCTCTGCCCATGGATAAACTAAAATGATGCACACCATAGTTTCCCCACTACCTTTGCATTAGAGCGTATGTTTAAAGCTGTGTTTGCAGCCAATTCGATCGAATCCAGGCAGGATCGTATCGAGTTGCAGGGCCGTGGAATGTGAACTGAAAAATCCTGACCTTACATCTCTGTGTTTGTACTCGGCGCGGCCTGTGCACGCCGTTCAGAGGCTCTCTCTCTCTCGCTCGCTCAGGCGAGGCAGATCACCCTCAGAGGACACATGAAAAAATACTCCACTTTTAAGTGCCCAGAAAAATGTGCGCACGTATTGTCTTCAGCAGCCTCAGCAAAGTCATCTCGCCGCTCAAATCGATGCAGACAAGGAACTGGTCAGTGCAGTGGTCGGGATAATGGAGAAACAAGTTGTTGATGCTTTCAACAAGCCAATGCATCATTGCCAGGGCTGAGAGGCTCCAGACATCTGGTTTCAGGAGCCTCCTCCACTCAAACCTGGCTGTGTCTTTATAGAGGATCCCTGGAAATGATGCATAATATATTTCCTCAGATCCCTGATGCAACTACAAGAGCCTCAAATCCCAGTTGCGTTTCTGTCTGGTGCTACTACAGAACAGTGTATCATCTCCTCTTTGAACGTCCATCGTATTGGATCCGTCTGCACCTGTCTGCAGCCAGGTGACCTTTTTAATCACCTGCTGGCGTTCAGAGGTTTACTTTTTGCGTCATCGTGGTGGAGTGGCTCACCTGCAGCTTTTACTCTCCTGTCATGGGCGGCGATATTTGCTTGTAATCACCCTGAACAGGACTCTGGGGGCCGTGCAGATGTGAGTGATCTTCGTTCGCAGACCTGTGCAGATCTTTGGTTTAGTGCCTGGACAGAACTAAAGAGTCACCTGCTGCCAATTTTTTACTATCAACAGCTTATTGCTCGCAGGCCCTGATTAGGCCAGACAGCGGATATGGTGATTAATGTAGCAATTTACCTTTTGTACGTGAAGTCACGGCATGCTGCAATAACACTAGCTCATTCAAAGATCTGCCGTGAACTGGACAGTTTGTCTCTTTTAACTCTTCAGTAAATCAGGAGAAGTTAAACTAAAGTTGAAATCGTTTTTTTGTTTCCATGTTGTGTCTCGTTGATTGTTTCCAGAACAACCAAGTGCTCAAGGGCAGTTAGACCTCCTTCAGACCTGGTATTTCACATCAGTCCTGAGTAACTGGATCACAAGTGGTCCACAGGTCTGAACACACCCAAATGCATCCTGAATGAGTCCTGAGGATCCATCATGCAGACCACATGTGGAGATGCTCTGGGACAAGGGTTTGGTATCGTTAGCTATTAGCTACTAGCTAACTGTGACGTGCTTCCCGAGCCATGGAGAGAATGTGTTGCCGCCAGAGTTTAATGTGACGTTAACTAGACACGTGTGGTGTAGTTAATGTTGCCTGTGAGCAGTGCAGCTATTTCAGTGCATAGCTCAGGCATCAAAATGACCATTTCTATTTGGCCTGATGTAGGAACCAGTGCCGGATTGGTACCGGATTTCGTTGCCCCACCCTATCTGGGATGTGTCCACATTGTTTTCACTGTGTGACCACAAATGCATCCTGGGCCACCGATGAAGGACGGCCTACTCAGCTGACCTCTGACCAGCTACAGTTTAAATGCATTTTTACACTTCTCTGTGGCCATATTTGTTTGTATTCCCTTTAATTCCCTCAGTCCCTCCTGACTCCACTCGCTCTCTTTCTCTCTTTTGCTCGCGGCGACAAACACAAACATTGTCATCGACACACCTGTGAACTCAAACTGGGTAAAAAACAACATAATTTGGTCTTCGCCAAACACAAATGACAAACCTGTTTGTCTGCATGTAAAGCCGGGAAGTGAGATCTGATCACAAGGGGCCACAGGAGACACAATCAGCACGTATTTAAATGCCATGTCTCTCAGGGTGGATTTTAATACCAGGTCTGAACAGGGCCTCAGTTATTGACAAAGTGGGGGGGGGGAGTGACTCAGCTGAAGTCACATTGTCACAGACATTTTTCTCAGTCCATCAGGAACGCGAACTCTCACACTTTCAGTCACAAGTCTGTTGATCTAATATCTCGACGATCACGGCCGCCGTCCTCATCATCACTTGTGGAACAAAAGCTTTTAAAATAAATACTGTTCCGCAGGAGGGAAAAAACCACAGAGTGATGTTGTAAAGTTGATTTTGACGAGATCTGAGAAGTCTAGGGGGGGGGGGGGGGGGGGGGAGGGGGGGGACATATCCAATAGATGTGTGGACTCCAAAGCAAACAGAATATTTGATTAACACAGTAGAGATGTATTGTGGAATCCCTTATTTACTGAGCTGTAGGATAGATAAGACCCTCGTGCAGAAATGCTCATTTCACGGTCACGATTTGATGTTAAAGCTGCTTGGATTTGCACATTTTCCATTTTGAGTGCATCCCTGAGATGTGACGCACTGCGCTGTGGGCAGCCTGTAATGGTCCCAGTGGTTCTCCCTGCTGCATGAGAAATGTCACTCATCAGTGTGTCAGAAGCAAATTTTAAATATGATTTAAAACATCCTAACTCTGCTCAAACACAAGCACAAATCATTTTAGTTAAACCACTCTGCAAACTCAGAAATTTATTACACTGTCACGGGGCTTTGGCAGTCACCTTTTCTTTTTAAAATAAACGATCATGTCCTGACTATATCATGACTGTTCATGGAAAGATGAGAACATAATCAGGCTTCTCTTCTGGTTTTGAATCTCAGCCACTTCCAGTCAGCGCTCTTCCCCTGTCACCGTTCCTGTCATCGCTGCCGCTGCACCATTTTTTATTCATGGGCTCTTCTTCTTGCATGATTTTCTCTCTTCCTCAGGCAAACTAATTCTACCGTCTAATAGGCTTAGTGGTATCTGTGCAATTTGTATTTTGTTATTACCATGGAGTCATGTTTGAAATATTGTCCTCCTTAGGCTGGAGATATACTTGCTGTTAACTACGCGTACATGTGCGCATGATGGCTTCCTCGCATATCCTGCGTCCATTTGGAGCGTCGGGTTGTGCACGTCCTCAGAAATTAATGCTGCTCTTACACCAGATGCAACATGCACTTGACCAGTAGGGGCAGTGTAGCGGTAGTATTATGCATGTGTTGTGGTGTATCACCAGCAGGCTAATCCGGCGGAGCAAATCATCAAACGTCCTGGTGGATATCGAAAGTACTGTTGGTGTTTTTCATCATCAATTTCTCGCATTGGCAGAACGAAGGAAACAAACTCGCCATTGTCACGCCGTGCTTGATTTAAGGGCTTAACAGATCATCTACGATGGCGCCGCTGTCTCTTTTCCTGCCCTTATCTCAGAATGAACAAAATAGTATCCTCTTCTATACGGTCTGATTTCTCCGGTGTGCCCTCTAGTGGTACCACGCGTAGTACATCGGCAAGTTTGAAGAATATAGGCAAGAATATCTCCGGCATTAGTGTGAATTGAACTGCGTGGACGTCTTTGGCTCACGTAACCTCTCTTCGTTAACAAGAGCAACGGTTTTGTCCTTTCAGGAACCCCATTTCAGATCGTCGGTTCAAGTTTCCTGCTGCCTCTATTTACTCCACTTGTATATTTCTGAAAGAGGGGCCGGGAGCCTCCCTCCCTCCCTCCCGCCGTTCGGTAAATGCCTTGTAAACAGGCTGTTTAAGTGTGAAGTCACCCTGTGCCCTGTTGCTTCCGCTCTTTATTCATCCCACTAACGCACATACACATCGAAGTATAGTGAATGTTTTGCAAAAAGAGTTGGGGAGGGTGGAGGGCGCCATAGCTGCGGTGGGACCGGGCCAAGACAAGCTTTGCAGAAAGTTTTTTTCTGCATTAAAGAAAAATAGACAAAGACGCTCTTTCAACATTTCCTGTATCTATTCAGTGAACATGAAGTTTGAGATTCTAAAACTGGGCGAAAGAACTAAAGGAAATAAGAGAAGTGAAGAAGCTGAATGAAAACCTAAGCTTAAAAAAAAGAGAAAAGCACCTACACTGTTTTTTTAAGAGACCGACCGGAGAAAGTGGAAAATTTTTGAAACAAATGTGGAACGCAGGAGGAGGAAGAGTGAGAAAGAAAAGCAGATGCTGAGAGGGAAAAGGAGGCGATTTACCTCATGCAGTGTGCATGCAAAAGTGGTGTGTGGATGAGGCTGGAGCGATGGTTTGTTACCATGGCGATGCTGGGAAAGGACGGAGGGGAGGAGAGCGGCGTAAACAAGAAACCCCATCGATTTCACGGGCGAATCATCATCACAAAGTGCCTGCTCCTTCGTTATAATTGCGGCGGTGCTGTCCCTAAATGAATTGTGGAGAGGTGAACTTGTGAAGCCTTGAAAGCTCAGTTACCAAACAGCACGTCCAAGAACAGTTTATAGACTTTTTGTTTGTTCGAGGTCCTGGAGCTGGCCGTCCCTTTTTTTCCCCCCCAGAGTTCACTGCTGTTTCTCTTTGGACCGCCTCACGGTCTCGACTATCGCAAAACGTTATCAACACATCCTCGAGGTCTGGGGAACATGCAGAAGGGCCTGCGGATGTTTGTTTGGAGATAAAAAACATCGCGATCGCCTGGCTAGAGGAGGTACATTTATCCTGGTGTGTAAACACGGAGTATAAACTGGACTATCAGATGAATCCATATTGTATATCCACTGAGGTTTTTCATTTGGACGCTGGAATCGAGGGGTAGCGGCGGACTGGCTGTGTTTATTCAACATGCCTCCCTCCCTCCGCAAAAACCCTCACCCACCCCTCGCATGTTGTCAGTGGCTGGGCCTCTGCATCTGTCACGAAACAGACATGAGGGAGAGTTCACGAGGCCTCCTCTCTCAAACTCCAGCTCAGACATCTTTGTCCCTGCTTTTTGTCTCGACTTCCTTTCGCCCCCCCATCGTCCACGGCCCCCCCGAGCTCTCCTGGGTTCTGATAACTGATCGGGGGGGGCATCCTAATGAAGTGCCAGCGCGATTAGATTGAATTTGCCCGTCTTTTTTCCACTCGGGAGAAGAAGAGCTATCAGGCTAAAAAACACTTCCCTCCAGAAACAGACTTATCCCACACCTACATCCCCCCCCCCCCAGACGGTTGCTTACTGTTGGACTTTATCCCCCCCCACATTTCAGCCATGTGAAGAAACAAACACACATCTGTTATCTCGGACCAGACAATGCCTATGTGGGCACTGTGGAAAGTAATGTAAACACTCACGGAGAGGTTTCACTGGGGCTGATGGGAACATGTCTGGGGAAAGAAGATGTTTGTCTGAAAACCTACATTTTGGTGAAATGGTTAAACTAACCCTAACCCAATTCATGATATGAAGTTCTTTTTTGCGTAACTGAGGCATCTCTGTTGGACAAGTGGTGACTCTAGTTTAACCCTATTTTCCAAAAAGACAGGAAAGCATCGAAATATATATTTGGATAAAGTCTTTTAGCAGCTGCAAGGCCCCCCCCCGCGTTAATATCTGTAAGATGTATTTATAGACTACAGTAAACTCCCCTTCTTCAGTTGGACTAAAAACAGTCAAAATAATCCTGTTTATAAATAATAATGTACATAAATGATGTGTTTTTTTAGGAGGGATAAACTTTATTGCAGCTTGCGTGCCTGTGTCTTCTCTTCCCCGTCTGGGAAGGTGGGATGAAGCTGACGGATTGTGGCCTGTGTTTGTGCAGAAGGAGAAGGGTGCATCACGATGAGGCCAAAGCACACAAGCTGAAAAGGTTTTTTTTGGGGGCCCTCGGCCTTTAAGAGACAATGCAACAATCACGGCAGATGCAAACCCGGGGGACCAGTGGGATCTGAAAGCAATCCACGACTTAATTGAGCCAATTCCTTCATGTGTGTGCGTGCGATTGAGTTGAAGTCATAAAATGTCCCTGTTAATTATATTATATGACAAGTACTTAAAGATGGGAGCTCACGGGGGGAAATTGGGTTATGGTGACACACTTGAGCAGCGCTGCGGAGAAAAGACAACTAAACAGTGTTAATCCAGTGTGACGTCTGGGGATGTAGCCGTGTCTTCCAGTGGCCGGTGGGGACAGACAGGCTTATTAAGTGTGAGTGAGTAAATGAATCAATGAATACGGCTCTTTACCAGAATGATCCCTGGGCAATAGAGGTTCACATCAGCTCGTGTGAAGAAAACTGTTGAAGGCAAATCACATTATGAAGGAGGGGGGTGGAAAATCACTGGGTCAACTGTTGAGTTCTGCCACGTCTGAGTCATAATTCCTGCCTCATCCACGTTAGCGGATGGAACATGGGTTGAACCCTGATGTCTGTTCCAAGTGTTCAGTCATTGGATGCTTTAAAAGTGGGGTGAAACATTATGATTGACAGCTGAGACTGACTCCTGATTGGTTACAGCATGCGTACCGTCGATTCGCTTCCATGGCGCCATCCCTCGATCACAACTGCGCCGACTCTGGGTCCAAATGCACAAGATAACAAAGTAAATTTCTGGAAATCTTCATCTTTATATCCATGTTAAATAGTAAACGTAGATATTGTATAAGAGACCTTGATGGATCAATTAGTTATTGACCAGGCAGAGCGAGTCTGCACCTGTGCTGAGGGCGTTATCGACACTTGCTCTCAGCTCCGTCCGTCTGTATTTTAAGTTTTGGAATTCTTTGGCCGATGTCGGGGGACTCCTGCCGGATTCTTGCGCCGGCCGCATCCTGGTTTGGCATCTGGCTCGCGCTCTGCCTGAGGGGAAGTGAGGAATGATCTCCTTTAGGTCACAGGCCATGATTATGGGAATAAGTATATGAAGGAAGAAGTACTTCCAAAAAAACAGTCCCAGTGGATATTCTGTGTAGCTGTGGCAACTGCACAAGCTCCGCAGCTTCCAGGCCTTTGAGGACCATTTTAACCACTTAGGTCATTTGTTATTTTCAAGGGAGCTTCCTCTCATCTGTAGGAGCGGCTCTACCATTTAAAGCACCGGTGCTTTGTTGAAACTGGCACTTTTTAAAAACTCTGCTGATTTATTACAAACAACGTTGAAGAGGTTTCGGTCTTTTCCTTGAAGTGAGTTAGTGTTTTAGCAGCGGCTCCATGCATTTCGCCTCAACTTTTACTTCCTTAACTACAAATCATCACAGTTTAAATGTGTGATGACAGTCATCTTGTATGGTGTTAGAATGTGGATGTATTTGTTCTTCTACTATTCCAGACAGCCTTTGTTTCTGAGTCGTTTGTGAATGGTCTGAAAACCCGTCAAGTACACACTTAGAAAATGCTTGAGATGTGTAATCACACATCAAGTCTGGATTAATTTAGTCAAAATCACACTATTGTTGTATGGTAACGAGCTGATTGATGTGAAACAATGGAAACAATGGAAAACAATGGAAAACAAGGGAGGAACAAGTCAGAATACACACACTTTTATTGAAAACAGCATTTTTGAAAAACTGCAATATTGAAAATATGAATGTAAAACAGACCCACGACCATAGACTGTACACAAAGATGGATGACATGACAGCTCCCTCAAAAATGAAAACCAAGGAATCTGGATAGCCCCCTGCTGGCTGGCTGCAGTATAGGTCATACACCTTCCCTCCTCCATGTAAGCAGATTGGACACGAACCAAACAAAAATAGTTTTTTGTCATTTTAGGTGGTTCGTATTCTACTGATGTTTCCTCAAGTGTTTATGTTTTTATACGTATGGTTTTATTTAGTAATTTGATGCTGTGAAGGTGGTGAAACATCATGATCGACAGCTGCTGCTCATTCTCCAAATGACGTCTTTGGCACAAGATGGCAGCTTGAATGCAGGATATTTTGGCCTCATTTCTAGACAGCGGGAGGAAGTGGAGACGCGTTTGTCCATTTTAATTTAAAGTCTGTGTTTAAGACTTATAAAAGCTCTTGAGTCAAGACTTCATCTTTTGTTAAGATATCCAGTTACCCCTGGGGTCATGTCCGTCCTTCTCTCCTTTGTTTCTCATGATTCATAATTATTTATCTTCGAGGAGAGTTTTTCATGAGCTGCTGTCAGTGGTCGACATTTGTTGCAGTTCTGCGACGACTTCTGCTTTTACTGGTCGTACTTTTCCTTCTGTGAAGTTCATTACTGGTTTACAGAACGTAATAAGCCTCATTACGGCCGACCCCAGCCGTACTCACTCTACCGCTGAAAAGGGGTGAGTGCAGGATTTGGTGTGGTCTCCCCGAGGGCCTGGGTGGTATGGTGAGGGGGGGGGATTAACCGTGTGACGTCAGCGAGCTTCGACTGGAAAGAGTGGCATGATATGCTCGCATAACTGTGTTCGCGCTGGACAGTAGGTTAGTTTCCAATCCCCGCTTAATCCTGGGAGTCCTCAGATGTGGGCACCGAAGGAAGCCAGTGGAAATGAACACTGGGGCAGCGGTATGCTCTGGGGATGACAGAGAGGAAATTGTGTGCTCATACAGCACCAAACTAATTCAGGGTTTTCCAGATCCATTCCAAGTTAACCAAAGCAGACTTTATTATATAACCACCCCACCTTTTGTTTTCTATTCCTCAGCTCGTTGGAAATACAAAAACAAAGAGGAGACGGGAAACAGCCTCTTTTTTTTTTTTATCCTAAGGCCCAGTGTCAGACGAGATTGATGGATCAACCATTTCCCCATATTCATGCTATTATGCAAAGTAAATTATTCAAATGAATTCAACTCAGCCAGGACAGCTCATAGAATAGTTTGTGTGAAGCGCTTTATTTTAGAGATACAGAGCTCATTTAGCTATGGCTGTTAGCAGAGTGATGGGTGATGCTGAGAGAAAAGCACATCGGTTCTAAATAAATCAAATCATTCCTTCATGTGTTGCCAGAGGACCCACTCCCAAGTGCTAAAGTAATATTAATAGTTCCAGGCATGTTCAAGTGTTTGGGATAATTATGGTTCATGCCCCCATTTTTTTTTTTCACCCTCGCGCTTCTCACAAAACATACTGCAGTTACCGTTTGTCCCCGATCTGCAGCTCCGCTAATTACGGTTTTATTTACAAGTACATCAGTTTCCTTGTTGCAGTGTTTCTTTTAACCCGGGGCGCTAATGGGAAGCGAGGGTCTCTTTAGAGGACCAGTCTAGACCCCTTTTCACCGCGCCAGCTCTGCTGTTGCCAGGCTGTTCAAAAATGCCGGAGGAGTTGCCACAATGCGCTTGTATAGAATGGCTTATGGCACAAACACGGCACTGTCTCTGTCCGCGGTGACTGTCGGTGTGGGACAGCCCGCTTTATGATGGTAAACTCCTTTTCCCTGAGAGCCGAGGACCCCCTGCTAACTTGCCAGCATAACCACATTGTACGTGAATTGACTCAACATGTTGGATTAGCTGGTTAAATACAGTGATCCTTTTCCCCTCGAGAGTACAATTCTGACATTTAGGGCATTGGAATACCAACAAAGACGGTTCAATCTTTCTCAGGGCTCGCTTTTCTTGTTTATTCCTGGCGTGGTGTGAGGAAGATGGCAACCTGCATGTTAATTATGTCTCTCAGATGGAGATTAAATCAAAGTTTGATGGAGAAAAACACCAGAAACTGGACAGTTTTTCTTGGGTTACAATGCGTCTGCTGTAGATACAGATAAATGGCTTTTCTGCATAAAGGTTAGAGCACTTCGAATATATACACTGTGTGGATGCTGCCAAACCAGTGACAGGGAGCTCCAGCCATCTTGGCAAGTGTCTGCGCAAAATAAATACAGCAAGAAAGAAAGGAGGTGGGGGGGGGGGGGAAGCAAGTGAATATCGGGATCCAAACCAGAAACCAAGTCGTGTAGAGGCTGTTTCATTTTCCTCTGTCAAGCATGCAGGCTGAAACACATCTCAGCGCTGTGGAGGAAGAACTCCGCGGTGAAGTGATAGACAGAGGGAGCAAAAGTGGAGGGTTAAAAAAAATAAAAATAAGGACCTCAGAGAGGACTGAGTAGGGGGGGGGGGGAGAGAAGAAGAAGAAGAAAAAAAGAGAGAGCGAGTAAAATGGAATAAAAATAGGCTCATGATGGAGCTGGTGTCTCGATGAGGCAGCCCACTAACCTCAGAGGCGCCACACTCCCTGGCTTATCCCAGCCCAGTGAAAGAAGGAGGGGCCGCACCACAGATCTTTCTGACTGCCAAGGCTCCAGCGCCAGGCCGACTCGCTCCTTCTGTCTGGTCGTGGGGGGGCCAGGGCATCTGAGACTTTGAGAAGGGCCGCTCTCCTTTCTAGATGACACGGAAAGCCTCTCAGAGCTCAGAGCGGCGACGAGCTCTCGGCCAGGTGTCACTTCAGACCTGCACATTTCTTTTTCTTCAGCGTGTGTGTGTGAGAGAGAGAAACTGCAGGGATGGTTTTCTGTTGGTTTAGAAAAAGTTACCGACTCGGTGTGTGCGCTGGTCGCTACTGAGTCAGAAGCCTGACATTTGAACTGCACAGGCAATATGACTGCACGCGGCAGTGTAGGTCACATCAATCACGGCGAGACCGGGGGGATGATGGAGCGAACAAGAACCTGGCAGGACTTCGCTGAGCCAGGGAGTGAAATTCCTCAGGTTTACCATCACTTCCTGTCCTCCTGCGCTTGATAACGAGCGGAGTAGACACTGTGATCTACGTAAACCATCAGGTTTATTAGAAAAGTAAATCCAGAATCCAAAATGTTCACAATTTGCAATTAATCTAAGCCTCGTCTGGGACTTTCAGATGTTGCTGCTTCCAGATTTCCGAGTCGTTGGAAGTGAAATCGTATGAAAACAAAAGTGTGATCCATCAGGAAGTTCGACGCTGTCATCTGGGAAATGTTGACGGACAAAGAAGGGAAGAGAACGAGACAGCTCGATATGCTCTGGAGGATATTCAGGAGAAAAAATATTTTCATAACTGTTTGAAATTTTGCATATGAAGTGGATTAAGGGATCTACACACAAGTTTTTTCCCCTCAATTGGGAAAAAAAAGGAACATCTGGATTGAATTAGTCGTGTCTTTCGATTTGTCACTTTACAGCCAGACTAAGTTATTGTGTATAAACCAAAAGATTGTGTATCTTATTGTTTTTTTTCTTCTTCCCCCATCTTTGCATCTCCTCCTCCTCCTCATGGGGCCATGTGCGTGCAGCGTGCTGTAATTAGCTGGCCACGAATCGAAACCTATGTTTTCCAAAGCCACACAGAAGTTTAAAATTTGCTGAATGGTTACGTTGCTTTAGTTGCACTATATCAGGAAATTTGTAAGCTGAGTCTTCCTTTTGTTACCAAAGGCCTGCGAGATTACAGAGTGATTCCATTGCAGCTCTCCAGCTCACTTCCTCTCTCTGCAGAACAAAGAGGACATGTTGAAGCACTGAAGGTGACGAAGTCAAGAGACTATTGGTTGTGTGAGGTTCTGTTTTTCAAGGGGAACTCTTTCTTTACAAGTTTGAACATGGTTCATTCTTTTTTATCCAAGATATTTCACAAGAATACATTTTCGCCACTGGTAAATCTACTAGGAACCAAAACTTATGTCTTTTCATCGATCTCACAAACTTATATATATCTTCTATTTCCTCTCGAATCACCAAACATCTGAGACAAAACAGAAGAAAGTTGAGAGTCAATATTTCAGGTGCCTTCCTAGGACGTTAATTTTGCAGGTAGTAAAACCATAAAGATATTACAGTGACAATGACATTAACCAAGTGAACCAGTATTTATTTTATTTTCTCCACTCAAACGGAAAAGATTACAAAGCAGTTTACTCATAAAAGTGAGTGAATACAATAATCGAACTGACAACGGGCCAAAGTCAGATGAACGCCTGTCTACAAACCAACGACAGAACTCACACGTGTCATACAAACAACTCGCTAAAATGCAAAGTGAAACTAAAACTAACCAGATCAAATGTAAACAATGTAAACAAAGACACTTCCAGGTTAAAAAAACCCACATTTTAAAAAATAATTAACCTCAAAACCTCCAGAATCACAAATGACTGAACTTTAGGCAAATTAAGCCAAAAATTCAGCGTTTTCTTTAATTACACCTACTTTTATAACACTCGTGGGAGACTGTGGAGTTATAGCTTAATTCAAAACCGCTCAGCTTGCACCCGAGGACCTTTTCATCTGGTAGCAATCTGCCCCTGAGCAGTCTCAGCCACCAAAAGCCCAATACATCAGCCACTGTCATGTGCCGCAATGAAATGTGAAAGGGAGTGTAAACGCTGAGGCATAATGATCTCTTAAAATGGAAAAATACCATTTTAAACTTCATTTGTGCGTAATTGCTTTTTTGGGAAAAATAAGGAAATGAATTCAAAGTTCCCCCTTGTTTATTTTCAGATGAACACGGAGCATTAAATGAAACACGTCTTCTCTTTTTTAGACCCGGCCTGCTCGTTATTCTTAAACTAACATTGGGATTACAGTTGCATGTGCTGATTCCCATTCATACACAACAGATTGGTTTTAATTGGTTCCTCTTTCATGTTTCATGAGACTGTCACCGCAGCGTGTTTGGTCTTGACGTGGAAAACGAGCAGCAGATTGCACAGACTCCAGCGCAAACAGGGTAAAGAGGTGCTGTGTGCATGCAACGTAAGTGATTGTTGCCAGATTACACGCACCATATGTATTCCTTCAAGAGACCAGACCGTATTTCCTTTTTGGTGAATTCCTCCCAAAGTCCTCACATAGAGCGCAGCCGCATTTACCTTCACCTAACTGGTTCCATGCTTCTGGGTTCAAGTCGTCCTGAGCCTCTGGACGGATGATAGCGGCACAGCGGGTCACAGAAGGACAGAACCGCCTTCAGCTATCTCCCACACGTAAAACAAAATCATATCCGCTCAACCTTAAGGAGTAAGACACAGGATAAAAAGCTAATATTAACTGTCTGTTCGAAACTGATGAAAAGCAGCCGAGGAGCATGCAGCCTCCTCGCTCCTGCCCTAAGCGTCAGACGCACGGTCAACGCTGCAGCTCGTTCCCCTCGCCAAGGTCAGCGAAAGGGCTGCGTCATGGGATTATGGGATGCAGGATGTCTGCTCTTACTAGACAGAGCGAAAGGAAATGAGAGGTGTCTAAATAAAGCCGGTTAAAATGAGTCAGACAAAAAGTGGCCGAGCCTCTCTCTCCATTCACTCGTGGCTTGAGATAACAGATAAGTTGCACGTTGAATAAGATAATGTAGGGATACGGAGGAAGGAAGAGAAAGAGTGACAATCTTGCAAATCACAGCTGCTGGAAACACAGGCCGACTCAACATTATTGGATGTCTCCTGTGTAGGAATGAGGGCTGCAGGGTAAAAGCGACTCTCTGACAGAGACGAGACAGGCACGATGTGAGACGAGGCTGAAGCAAGAAACACCAAAGGGACTGTTTCTGAAGTTATGCTGCTTGTTATTTTTAAACCCACTCTACTGCAGTCAAATGTTACACTTCTGATAACTTCATTGGATTGATGCATTCGGAAGATGTCAGGAGAACAAAAAGGAAAGATTCACGCTGGGTCTGGCGATTGACCTCCAGCTGCAGGCTGCACAGATCAGGAATAATCAAGTTTAGAAAAATGGGTGGGTGAAGGGATTATATCTTTGACATCATCAAGATGTCTTAGAGATGGTAGAAGTGCTGCATGAATGTATATGTGTAAATGTACTGTAAAGAACTTTAACTAGTTAATAAGTCTAGAAAAAAGCCATATAAATACAGTCCTTTTACCATTTGGTGCTTTGGGGGTTACTCCTGAGCTACAGTTGCTCCCCTAACTCAGTAAATCAATTTCTAACCAAGCTAAAAATAATTCCTGGGAGGCAGAACTGAGATGCTGCATCAAATATAATTTATGCTTTCATCACCATGTCCCGATGAAATATTAAAGATACAGGATGTCAAAGACAAACAGCGGCGTTACGTAATTTACCGCACTGACGGAGACTCGGAGGGAAGTGGAGGTGACAGGAATCCGACTTCTTCAGGTAACTTCAGAATCTGAGGTTATCGGGGGGGGGTAACTTTTGTTTGTTTCACCTGTTTTATGTAGATCGTGTATATAAAGATGGACGACATGGCGGCTCAGTAAAAGTGAAGCCAAATTTCAATCCCCCCCTGGTGGCTGGTTGCAGTATAGGTCATAAGCCCCCCATGTTGGCAAATTGGAAATGAAGTGGACAAAAAGTCAAATTACAAATAAATCATTCATGTAGTTCCTGTCATTCTGGAAAGTGGAATTGGAGATTCGTCGTCCTTCTTTATAAACAGTCCATGGTTTCCCCAGGAATAGCCTCAAAGTCATGTTAAGAACCTGGTACCTGGTACGTTATGCTGATGAAATGGATTGACCTTTCCCTTCGGGGGTCCTCTTTGTTTTCTCTCACTCACGTAGCTGTGAGGGGGTTTCACCAGGTTGAAGTGAGGCCCGAGCAAGTAGCCAGCAGTGAGCAGCTGCTTCTCATCTTTCTCTGAGCATGTGTGTTATGGCTCTGCTCTGATTGGGTATCACGTAACCTCCTTGTATCTCCTGAGCCCTTTGAGGCCGTGCTTTGGGCCCTAGCCGCTTCGTTATTGCACCACAGACGTCACTGCACTTGAAAGGAAAACTGGTGGCAGAATATATTTAAAATCTGCTCTGTCGTTCATTGTTTTGTCAGGTTAGACTAAACACTTCATAAATAACGTGGCCTGAATGCAAATTCCAAATACTAAGTAATCATGAATAGTGTATGTGTTGAATTTGACAGTATATTTCAGACAGATATCAAATTTAATTCACGACTTCAACTGAAGCCCAAAGGAAACATGACTTTGTGAACTTTGTTGTGTAAATTCTCCGTTATTGGACAGCAGCCGTTCAACATGTCATCATCATCATCATCATTGTCAGTGATCCCTGCTCACCAAAGCGTTCCTCCCTCCCTCTCCCCTGTCAGGGGTCACTCGCCGAGATATAAACCTGGTCTCATTCCAGACGCGGACTTGTATCTGTTTCTCTGTTTGGAAAGCGGGCCCTCTCCATGGCTCCTCCACTTCCCGCATCCTGCACGTCGGTCCTTAGGTTGTTTGTGAAATGGAAGTAGCGCAGGATCCCTCTGGGACGTAACAGAGAAGGGAAGGTCTGTAGCCCCCTTCACCTCTGTGTTTCTGCAGAGTCCCCAGTGGCTCAGTGAACACTGGGCTTCCTCTCATGGTCTTTAGGCTTCTCGTGTGTACGTGTGTGTGTGTGTTTGTGCGTTTGTGTGTCGACGGTGGGCCCTTTTCTTGCCTTTTTGCATTAGAAGTCGATGTCAGATTGAGTTAGTCCAGCGTTCCGACGAGGTTCGGCTAGACTGGAGAACAATATTGTTCCAAGATTGCCCGAGAGTGGCAGTAGCTGAAATGACGGGATGCTGCCGTTTCAGCTTCTGATCTTTCCTGTTGCTGCTCTGCATGATCCTGTCATACTCAGACTTTTAACTATATCCCTGCGCTAAGTTACAATGTGCATGTATTTCAGTTTGTGCAATAATTATACACCGTCGGTGCCAGCCCATCAGAACCACTTTACTCCTGTGAAGCAGTGAGCTGCAGTGAGGTCTGCATGTTGTTATCCTTATCTGCAGGATGCACTGGGCAGACTGCAGGAATACAGACCGACTGATGGGTGGTGCATTTACTGTGGGAGACGATACAGTGCATCTCCAGCATATCATTTTCTGTGGTATATCATTTGCAATTCATTTCAGTTGTGCTTTGTGCAGTTTCTCATATTACACCCCTGCTAGAGTTTCCCCTCCCTGTCTCGGCGCTCAATTACCTTTCAGGCTAGTTTGAGCCCATCACATGTAGCTGCGCATTTTTCTTTTCTGGAAAAAATTAAGGATCCATTTATAACAATAAACCAAACTTTTTTTTGGGACGAGACATGAGGCAATGCTTCACTAGAGGGAAATTAGCCTGTCTAATTTGTTCTCAACAAAAGATCAGGGACGTCCCACGTTCCTTCGCCAAGACACTGAATCCATAGCACGTGAAACCAAAGAATGTATTTTTAGTAGCTGGTATGAATGAGGTCTTGTTTTGAACCGACGGTCTAATCATGCTATGAAATCCAATAGTTCCCAATGCATGTTTTTTTTACCAGTTTTTTGAGAAAGTGAGAAAATGTTGTGGGCACTCATGCACACCTCCGCCGGCTGATTGAGTTGGTTTGGTGGTTTCTTCAGGCAGCTGTCCTGCACAACGCCCAGGTGGTGGTGGGGGGGTGGGTGGGGGGGTATCCGTGACCAGGCCGCGGCGAGTGTGGCACACTTTGGGTCTGCCAGCTTTAGCATAAATTCCATCAACACCCGCATGTCGCATGTCAGCTGCACTAATCTGAAGCGGACAGTTGTAAAAATAAGGCTGTTAGATCTCCCTTCACGGACTTGGTCTATGAGAGCCCCCCCCCCCCGCCTTAATCCCACAGTTGTTCCCCTGATTGAAAACAAATGCTTCCTTCATCACCGGCGTCATTAAAATCCCTCAGAACCTGATTGATCTGTAAAAGGCATTTTAACATGTGTAAAATTAGTTAGCTGCATTGTGAATGGAAACTTGAAAACAAAGTTAAACTAGTTGTTTAAGATGCACAGTGTAGCACCGGCAGCAGCTGTTTTTAATGGATTTTTTTCTAAACAAGCACCAGGATATGAGAAACACAGCAGAAGAACAGAAAGTATTAACTTCTGGCAGTGAAAAATGCATATTTTAGGCATAACAGTAAACACATGACATTTCAAAATGCACAAAATAGTCTTATGGGTGGCAAGAATATATTTTAGATGCCTGTATTCTGGTCTTGTCTGGCTGCAGATCATCAGGGTGGGTAAGACCAAGGTTCAGGGTTCACAGAATGGCCAACAGTAGGTTTGCTAACCTCCAGGGGCTTGAAACACGAAGTTTAATACATAGTCATGACTTAAAGCTCCATGATTCCCCAATCTTCTTTTTCTCCAAAAAGAACCATAAATAAATAAAACACAGAGAGGTTCGCTGCCCTGCTCCTCCGACGCGCCCGCTCTCTCCAGTTTTCCCTTTTCATCTGGGTCTGCAGTGATCTGGTATATCCATTAGTCCGAGGAGGCCCGCAGCTCTTTGTCTAAAGGGATATGTCAAACTGTTAGCAGTGTATGGTCTTCTGGCAACATAACAGCACGCAGAGAGTTGAAAGACAAAGGGAGTGTAGACTGCATAAGCCAATAGCCCTGGAGACAATCTACCCCAGTGTTGACATTCAAAAACCTGACAAATGGTGTTTGTTTGTAATTTTCCAGATTATGCATTTTTAAAACGGTGACAAACACTGAAGATAATGAAGCGTTTGATTTAGGAGCATGGATACACTTGAATGTGACCTCTAGACCATCGCCACCTTCTCTACTTCTGAATTTTCAGTAAAATATATAAACCTCTTTTTAAAATGGGTTAGAAAGAAAACATTTGAGGACCTTTTTGACAGATCTCAGTAGCTTTGAGCGAGGCCGTACACAGAGGATGTGTTTCTGTGCAGAGGAAGTCACTGTGCTGAGAGAGAAGATGGCAAATGAGTTGACTCACCCAAAGGGATGCCTGGATGTCCAAATGACTCTACCAGAGGCAAAGTGGGAAAGAGAGGTCAAGATGTTACTGCAAAACTGATTTGACCTTTGAAATAGGCTCTTTTTCAACATGACACCAACACCTGTTGTCCACATACATTAGTTTTTTTTTTGAGAAAACTGAAATACATGAAAGGAGGTATTTTTTGCGCTTTCATTCTTTGTGCAGAGTCAGTGGCATGAAGGATTAAATACAACTCGACGTTCTGCAGTGAGTTTAGGCGACGGTTGAGCCTTGGCTTTGTTGGTTCATGTATGGGTGGTTTGTTTTTTCTCCCGTTCCCGTCTTTTCCAGATCCCCATCCTCTGTCCCCCGGCTCCGTTTGGCACTGCACATTGTTGTGTCGCTCGTGGTGTCAAGCAGCAGGTCCACCAAAGTCATCCAGAAGCCAGGCCTGGAACCGTGAGAAAAGACGGCTATGTGATTGGATTAGCTCTTGAGCGCCACGTTGCTTAATTAATGAAAATGACCCGGGAGCCCAGAGTGAAGCCATTGTCTGCACAGCGACAAAGTCCCTGCCCATCAGCAGTATCTTTAACAGGATTTCACAAAGTACGCCAGGCGTTCTTAATTTGTTGGCTTAGACCTCTACAGAAAGGCCTTGGCAGCTAAAGATGTTGTCTGGCCTTTGTTTTGCGGCGGCGGAAAAGTAGTTCAATTGAGGAGTATTTAAAAAAAAAAAAAAGGTTGAATTTTAAATGGTATTTGTTCATAAAACGTAGCAAATTTTGACTTTGCTAAGCGGCAGCAGAGAACTTTCCATTTAGAAACTCACCCCGGCAGCTTATAGCCCAGTTCAATGCATTCACTGCACATGTGAACAGTAGCTACGGTTCACTTGACTATGAGCCCCTCCCTCTCGGCATCTGCCTTTCACTCTTCTTCCTTTAACTCTCTGTCGAAGGGGGGGGGGGGGACGTAAACGTGGGCTGGTATTATGAGGGTGACGACCCCGCGGGGTCTTCTGAGAGGTTCAGCAGAACCAATGTGACCAGATTACTTTGCATTCCTCAGTGCTGAATGGATCTCTGGAAACTATTACCTGGAATTACCTCAAATCAAAGACTTCTTCCTATTATCTCTGCAGGATCAGTCAAAGCACACCAGGCCGTGACTTAAAATAACAACACTGCTTACGTGTTCCCTTGACAACCACACCACGTCTTTGTTGAATTAGTGAACTAAGAAAATAATTGCAGCGTTAATTTATCAGAGACAGTATTTTACAAAGGATATGAAGATAATGAATTAATCTTGTTAAGTTTACTCATTGCTTGTCAAACTACTACAACTTTCCTAGTGTTTAGAATAGTTCCATTAAGAGTGATTTAAATTCTTCCAACAATACACCCACACACACACACATGCTCAGACCACCAAGGCCCACAACTGTCAGTCTATTTTCCTGCATGTGTCAATCAACGCAAACACGTACTGACAGTGGCAAAATATTGCCGATAGCTCAGCCGCTCATCATGTCCATGAAGATGTGTCGGACACAGTGGTGCGCTTTGTGTCCCACAGTCACATGAAAGGAGGCTTATTCCAGAGCAATGGCCCGGTCGAGTCCACGGGCACGGGAGCAAGCAGCGGCTGTCAATCTGAATAGTGTCACTTTCAGACAAGACCCTTCACAAAAAGTGGATATTAATAATATTACCTCTGTGATGGAGGTTATGTTTTCAGTATATGTATCAAGGAAGATCCCATTAGATTTCGGTGCGTACTGGACTGATGTCTTGAAGTGTGTGTGCAACTTGTGCAGATCCAAGTCCAAATCTGGATCTGTTCAAATTAAATGTGGTTTCATTAGGGGACTGTTGGGCCTTGGCAGAGGAATGTGATCAACCGAGTGCCATTCTCATTACTATTGTTACAGCAGGATTGCCACACATTCCATCCAGTATGAGGTAGAATTTAACTAGATAACAGAGACTGATTAATTGCTCAGTTACCATAGTAACGTCATATCTTTACATGGTGTCTCACTTTTAAAAGGAAAATACAACAAAGATATGAGCTGAGTAATCCTACATCAAATTAACCTTTTGGCGACTGTGTTTAACAAATGTGAAGCTTTGATGAGTTGCACTAAAGGAAAGACTCACTGTGGCAGACGCTCTTCATCTTCCTCCTAGGAAATAAGCTTATGTTTTAAGTTCTTCTTTGGTGTTTTCAAGTCTCATCTGAAATTTGGTAACGTATGAAAACGACCTTCTTCTTCTCAGTGGTTTTCCACCAGGGCCTTTTGTTATTTTTAACCCCCCACAAGTGTTTGTGGTGTCACATTTCTCCACGACTTGGAAAGATCTGGAAATCTCTGGAACCCTCTGGAAGGTTCACGTCACAAGCCCCAAGATAAGGATTTTGGTTTTGTCAATTCAGTGGACTTCTTCTTCACAGCTTGATTTTTAGTTCTGATAATTCTTTTTGTTCATCCTTTAGGAAGAAAATGAAAAATCTAAGTTTTGAAAGTATAGGAATTCGGACCATGACAAGGGGAAGAGTAATAAATGAATTAGATCCCCCACATGAATTCAATTAGACTATTTTGTGGGCTTTTTACAGTCTTCGTATTGAACTGGTGATTAGTCCCAAGCTCCTTATAGCTGGGCCTCCCTCTTTAGGGAGGTGAACAACGGCTCAAAGACAAATGATCTACTCACTCCATAGTACTTCGACCAGGGTTCCTGGGCAGTTTGCCCATACAAGTGAATTTCTGTTTTTCTGAGTGTAAGAGCGTTTCATAAGGTGTTTGTGTGTGTGAAGGATTTTGAATTTGACGAAGGCCCAGGGCTTAGCGTCGATGCTGTGCCGGTGAACAAGAAAACACAGCGAAAGTGAACTTTTTACCTTATATAAGCTGATACTGCGAGAGTGAAACAATATGTGGGTAAATCACCATCTTGCTTCCATTGTTTCGTCCTCTTTATCTGACTTTAAAATAAGTCAGCATAGAAACAGGAATAGTCTTTAATTTCCCCTTTGATTAGATTGGCGGGGGCGCTCTATTCCTTCTTTGGTCTCCCTCCAGTAGGCATGTGTGATAGGAAAGGTCCTAATCCCCCAGAATAATGGGGTCTGCTGTGGGGGGGGAAACTCTTATGAGAACATATGGTCCCAAAGTGTGTGGTTCCTGGGTCGTGCCTGCCAGTTTCTAACAGGATCACCAGAGCACAGCAATCTTTTCTTGTATCATTTGCATAAATCTTAATATGTTGAGCAGATTTCATGTATCTCATCACGTGTGTGAGTTTTAAAGAAGCATGTTTATGTTGCACAGTTTTTTGTTCCTGTATGAAATAACGTAGTCGCTGTGTTTTCCATGAACTACTTTGAATAGCTTAACTGGTTCAGTGGCTCTGTGAGAGAGGGCAAGCAGCTCCCCCCCCCCCCCCCCCCCCGCCCCACCAGTTCTCTGTAGAATCTGTTGTCCGGACAAGGTGTGAAAATAATTTTTTTACTGCAGGAACTCCACAGGCTGTGTCCAACACTATCAAGATGGGAGGGGTGCTACAGGCTTTATATTTCCCTGGTGGTCGTTCTTAACTCACACCACACTAGGGTTGGGAAGAGCATGTAAAGGCCGCCAATGACCTACTGTTTGAAATGTACATCATAAAAACGTCAGTTAGCGGAGACGCATTTATCATTTGGACATATCAGAAACAAATGGGTCCAGAAACTGGAGGGATGTACATGTAGCCTCACACTTAGATGCCATGTTCTTGATGCCTACAGTAAAGCCACTCGCACAACCGACCCTAGCTGCCTTTATGCCTTGTTTCCAGCACAACCTACCTTAGCTACCGTAACGCCACATTTCCACGTACTAGCACAACCTACCCTAGCTATCTTTACTCCACGTTTCCACATAATAGCACAACCTATAGCTACCTTTAGGCCTCGTTTCCACATGGCTCTGTGTCCGGTGGATTTGTGCCCCAGGAAGTTCAATTCAGTTTGACATCGTCGATAGTCTAACTGTGCAATTGTATCATAAAGGATAAACTTGTTGGGGCGTACTTTATATATGAAATGGAATTACGGGCATGAAACAAAACTGTGTGGAAACTACAGCCGTAAGTTTCCTTAGTAACGTAGCTAGTTGACAAAGATATACATTGAAATAGAAGTGTTAGAATAAACTTTAAACCACGTGTGAAACTCGTGAGGGCGACTATGTGTCTCGGTGAAAATGTTTTAACGAGCTGAAAACAGTTTAACCGTGAGATACACTCCAGGAAAACTGAAAGTGCATCTTATGAATTATCATCTTTTTCATATAGATTTCAATTAATTTGTAAAATCTTCTGAACATGTTATCCGTTGGCTTCATTTATACAGAACTGATCGCATCTGAACCAGGTTTCAGACTATATGTTTACTAGATCAATGTAGATACGC
Organism: Hippoglossus hippoglossus; assembly: GCF_009819705.1. NCBI lineage: Eukaryota > Metazoa > Chordata > Actinopteri > Pleuronectiformes > Pleuronectidae > Hippoglossus > Hippoglossus hippoglossus. Next base: position 5,635,320 of record NC_047163.1, read on the forward strand.
AACCGTTTCCTTCCCATGATGTGTCATAGTCACTCGAACATAAACAATTGTCACAGCTAATGTGCCCAACTCGCTGAATTATAAATAGAGCAAACGTAAATATTGCCGTTAAAACGTAAACTCTATTTATCTGTGATCGCCGACATAATCCTCCTCAGGCTGCCTGATTTACAAGACCTTTGAATAAATACATGTACCTACTGTGTGTCGGATCCAACATGGATCACACTGTACTGTTTATAAGATGCTGGAGATACTCTGGGCTCCGTGCTGAAGTCGCTTTTCACAGTGTCCCCAGCTGCTGTTTTAAAGAACCCATCCAATGAAACGTTTTTAACCTTGTTAATATAGCCATGTGTTTTTATTTTATATGATAAAAGACGTAGCGTGAGTGAAATGAGGAAAAGCTGAGTATTTTCACCTAAAGCTGCAATGCACCAATGACGGTGTCAATGAAACGGATTCAGACATTTTTTCGACTCGTTAAGGAACCAAACTTATTTATTTGAGGTTTTATCAGGCAAAATATTGATTCCTCTTATTTGTCTCACTGAATCCTGAGTAAACAGTTTAGATTACAGATAAGAAAATTCAGAATCCTCTTAAAGGTGATTTATGGATTATTTTAGATCATTTACCATCTATACATCTGATCCTTTGAGGGCTGCGGGGCCAATCCCAGCTGACATTGTGTGAGTGGCGGCTGACATATAGAGACGAACAACCATTCACGCTCACATTCACACCACAGGTGAAAAAGCTGCATGTGTGGGGGTTAAAGTTATGGTTTGGAGGCCAGAGGAAGCTGGAGATCCCAGAGCAAACCCAACACAGACACTGGAAAAACATGTAAACTCCACTGTACCACTGGCGCAGCATCGTCTGGTGACACATTATTGAGTACAGTATATAATTGATAATTGTTCCGTCTTGAATCATAATGCGTCACAGGTACCACAACATTCATAAAGTAGGGCGAGGGGGGGGGGGGGTGATAACAGGCCACACACTCAGATCCATGCCGCCCACTCTGTCAGCAGGTTTCCCCTCCGCTCCGTGTTCATTGCTAATATTCTCATTAGGACCAGTGGAGCAGCCGCCTAACATGTTTTCACAGCCGGCCGAGTGACATCATCACATTTCAAAAAGCACCTCATAAACACATAGTCGTCGGCTGCGATCGGGTCTGGGAAAGCTTATAACCAGCCCTTCACTCGCCCTGTCTCTGGAGTGACAGTGATCCAAGAGACAGGGAGCGATGAAAGCAGCTGAAAAGAGTTGAGGAGATTAAAAAAATCTATATTTTTTTAATAGCTCTTCAGTATCTGTTCTTTGTTAACTTCAGCATTAGTTAACTAATCAGGTCCAAGGTGTTCTCGCTGAGCACTGTGGGTGTCAGGCTGTGCTATGTTGGGAAATTAAAATTATTAAAGACCTTATTGGAATGTCTCCAAATAATCCTTCCTTTTATAAAAAAGAAAATAGTGAAATATCAAACAAAGAAAAGCTTTAAAAAAAGAGTAAGGCTCTAGTCAGCCAAACGGTCTTAAGTCGATTCACAATAATAAGACCGGAGGCTTCGATTGTGTGAAGTGTGTTTTCCACCAGCACTGTCCCTTTAAACAAAGGCCACACAGTGTGCAGGAAGAAATATCTCCACCACCGATGCTTTGAAGTCAAAGAAATGACTGTTTCCCCACATAACTGCTTAATGGGACTGAAAGAAAAAAAGTACTAATCACCCACAAGCACTTAAAACATCTTGTTGGCTCAGTGAATTAATATGTGGACATGGTGCGATGGCTGATATCCTTCCCTCATCGATTATTCATCACTGATCGAAGCGTTTCGCTCGTGTGTGGATATTTTCTTGGTCTCAGGGTTTTGATCCTGCTAGTAGATCAGATCAGAGATGGATGAGTCATTCGAATATTCAGAATATATCACTACTGCATATTTGATCTCCCAGTAAATGAGGAAAATCTCCCTATTTTATCACGCTGTGCAGAAACTGGTTTCAACTCCACATGTGGTGACCGTATAAGACTTTAATAGTCGTTTTTCTTCAAAAATGGTGATGTCTTCTGCTTTTTGCATGTAACGACGGTGATGTGCTTCAGAAGAGAACAGCGCTTTTATCATGCATAACATTACACAACATAGGATCCCTCAGTCATGCAACTGTGCACCTGGTTTTCCCAGTTTGACTAGTTCCCCCTCTCTGAGCGTTTGCCCTCTGAAATGAGAAATAATCCCTTCACGGGGTGGTTGATCTGCTTATCGTTTTTTTTGCTCCACAAAGAGCCGGTTTCTGCTGCAAGGAATCCGTCATGTGACATCAGAATTTTTTTTTTTACCCCCATCAAATAAGCTTAAGTTGTACTGGCGAGGCAAAGTTTCAGAGATCCCATGACTTCCCAATAATCCATAGTCCCCATTTACCGTTGGGTCTTTTTGGATTACAATATGTTTTTCTTTGTGCCACTTTCCTTCCTCTGCTATTAACGCTGAAACAGCCCACAGCCTCGGCTTTTTTTTTTTTATGAATGCCACATCTAATCCCTCATTAGCCCGCAGGCGTTTATTGAAATGCTTGCAAGCCTTGTGCGGTGGCGCTGCTAGATTAGTGCATTTAGTGAATTTTCCAATGCATCTGCAATACATGCATGTAGATAAAAACATAATTTAGAAGCTCTTTGCAATGACTTGTGAAATCTCAGGTTATTTTTGGTGGGCCCGTGCACGGCAGCCACAGTTAAAGACACTTTTGTGAGATGCTGTAAAGTGTTTGTAGTTGAAGGGGAATAGACTCTAGTGCGCTGATGTAATCTGTTAAAGGGAAGGAAAACATTGTATAGTTGTTGCTGAATGAGCTCTTGCAAGGCCCCAGCCTCAGAGGAAACTGGGAACAGGGGGTTGGAGGATTAGAGTGTTTTTTCTCAGACTTAGGCTTCACTTTTCCTCAGGGCTTCCCCCCCGTTTCCTTTTTCTTTTTTTTTTAAAGGTTACTAAATTTGCTCCTGGCCTCATCAAACAATGCAGCCTTTTTACATTTTGACTGGCAGATGTAAAGTTACCGTTTGATGTTTTGAATGGAAATACAATGGGTTGACCTCGGATCAGTTTTGCGCTCTGTGTATTTAGACCCCGAATCAACACAGAGGAGAAGATATCAACACAGAGATCCACATCACTTTTCAGAAAAAAGCACCTCAGACTGAAACTGTAAGCACGCGGTCACTTAATGGTCGTGCATTATCTCGAGCGTTGTTGGTGTTCTTTCATGTGGCTGGATTTTCCAATCCCATTGCTTCCTGCAAAGATACAAACGTCAGCAGTTTAAAAAAGGGAAAAAAAGCCATAATAGATTTCAAACCATAATTTTGCTGCCATGCGAGCGAGATGCCTACGAGTCTCGAGGTCCACAGTTTGAGAGAATCCGAGAGGTTATCCATGCCACATCACAGATTTTAAAGATTTCCTTAAAGCCAAAACCTGTAATAACACCAGTAAAGCTTCAATATCTCAGGCTACATCCACACTCATACCATGTAGTTTTAAAATACATCATTCTTGCTACATATACGCCCGACGTCCACACTACTCTGGAGCTTCAAAGCCTAAAACTGAGGAAATTGGAAACGCTGCGGGACCCGTTTACGCTTCAGAACTGTGGGGGTGTGTTGAGGTCTGGACGATGATGCCACCAGCATTTGCCTCCTGATTGGTTCTTATCCGTCACGACTCCGAAATCCGTTGTCTACTTTTCACCATCGTTGTTTCTCATTCGTAGTATTTTCACCAGCTGAGGAGAAGACTATTTTCTTATTGATTGTAACTCATACAGAGCTAACAGGCTCACGTGGACGTGGATTGTTTAAGTATTAAAATGTCATTGTAAAATGAAGTATTTATATGGACGTGTCCCCAGACGATACTCGACAACATGAGGTCTGTCACAGGGGTTGACAGGGTTTGACAGTTGTCATAAGGTGGAGTTAATCAGCACCACGGGGTTCCGTGAGCGCCGTCTGTTTCACCAGTACATTATCTCTCCTAATGTTTTGCTCAACTGGGTCACATTTATCTGCTCCTCAAAACCAACGCGAGAGTGGTTGGCTCTGCTCAGTCTCTGTGAGAAATTAACCACTTACTTCTGAAGCCTGGTGACACACCAAATGAAAAATAATGCTCCCGTCTTAAAAGGCTGGTGAAAGAGTTTAATGATCCTCGTCTTTTGTGTCACGAATGGGAAAAATAAACCAATACTGCTCTTATTTTCTTTTCATCCAAATGGAAAACTCTGTGTGCCCTTTTATTTTGTTGTTTATTTAGTTGACCTTGCAGCACAGTCTGGCTGACGTAGAGCTGCTCGGCCACTGGCGCCAGCTCATCCACTATACCCACGATACCAGTGACCCCCAGGGCGGCCTCGCTACGTTCATCATGGTCGTTCTCCCATTTCAGAGAGGCACCAGAAACTTAAGACACGGGTGCATGTGTCTTTTTTTCGACAGCTTACCCTCCCTATTAAAGGATGTGAATTGCACGGTAGTTCTTGTCATTAAATACACCTCCACGTCTCTTTGATCTGGTCAAGGTCCGTGGCCTTATACTCTCCACAGGATCTGGTCCACTGCTTCCTTAACCTCTCCTGTATCCCTCTGCTGAAATATCACAGTGACCGCTGGTTTCTCCAAACGAGGATTATGCCTCAGCGTCTACACTGACAACAAGTTACTGAAAACCTTTTCTAACAGTAATAGCCCTGAAAAAGCAGCGCCTTGCACGCTAAGGTTCATGGTATTGTGCAGGTGCCGAAAGAATCTGTTCAAGATAAAGAATCTAAGATAAAGATGTCGCGATGATGAATCTGCAGGCGCTTTAGAAGCAGTAGCAAACATGTGCGAGGAGAAAACACATTTGATCATAGTTAGCCCCTTGGTGTGTTTCAGCAGACGGAAAAGAAGACGGAAAGGGCAAAGATTGTTAAAGAAGAAGTTTTTCAAGCTGTAAAAATACCGCTCATCAAAGAAGTTGCTGGGGCAAAGTCACATATGAGGAGTGACATTTAAAATTTGCGGCAAAATACCAAACTGTCTCGTTAAAACTCCATACAAAGAAAGTTTGCTGTTATTACTTTGGTTTTTCTTTCACATGAAGTAAATCCCAGTGCAGCTCGGTTGGTAAACAAGCTCTAACACTGCTTTGTACCAGTTCTGGCCATTGAGGTAAACATTTACCTCTTGCAGTTTACAGTCTACTTGCTGCTGTTGGAATGTACCTCCCGACAGATTGTTTTTTCTCAGTTCAATTCAGAGAAACTGACCGGGCCGTGACACCCCGACCATCTTCCTCTGTCCCCAGTCGGACAGACAAGAAAGAGAAATGGCGACCTTTGACTGGTGTTGTGTCTGTCGGGTCAGCCGGCCCTTACACTCCGTGACACATTCCACTCGCTCCGATAAATCTTCCTCACAAACCTTTGATTTATTCCTGCCATTGTCGCAGGGGTCTAGAGTCAAAGCGCCCAACAGAGAGTCACAGAGGATAGCGCTCCCAGCAGGATATGATACATTAACCCATTGAATCCCTGTGTAATGTCCTCTAACGCTGCTGTAATGGGCTCATTTGTATCCCGATAACGGGCCGTGTTTGAAAGACAAATTTGCATGACTATAAATAATTTGGTTGACTTGAACAGGATTTGACCTAATGTAGAATAATGTGTCTGACAACCACACAGAGGATCCACTGCCAGTTGGCTAAAAACAGTCATGCGATGACGTTGTTCTACAAAGTGTAACGTGCATGTGAAATTCAGAATAAAGTCATCGATAAATCTAGAATGTTTTGTATGACAAGCCAAAAGCTGATTTGGGTTCTGCAATCTTATGCTTTTGACGTAATTTGGAGCCAGAGTCTGTGCAATAATCACCGTGGAGTGGAGCCATGTTATCAAAGTCCCACTGATACATGTGTTCGACCAATCACGCGCCAGTCTCAGCTGTTAATCATAATGTTTCAACCCATTTTTATAGCATCAAATAGCTAATTAAAACCAAACTTGTCGGAAAAATAAACACTTGAACATAAATCAGGGTGATAAAAACAATTTTAATTGGCATTTAAAAATCAATGGATCCATTGCTCTTTTTTGATTCCATAGTTCAATCATCTGTGTGTGAATTTAATGCATCAGAATGACTTTAAAAGTAGCATGTTTTAACTTTTATGTTCTGACTGAAGATGTTGAGAGGATCAGCCTGATTGTGGTTGTGAGAATATCCATGCTCTGCTCCCGTGGATCAAATACGGGAGGAGGAGGAGAGGAGATACTGACGTCAGCAGACAGAAATCTTTTTGGCTTCCAGCTGAAGGTGTATCTGATGATGAGGGATTCTCCTGAGTCTGGTATTCACACGAGACTGATGATGATGGTGATGATGATGAAGCTGTGCTGGCAACTGATTATCTGTTCTCACACAGGAGAGGATTTGAGATGGACTGCAGCCCCATGTCATATGTTTTGCTAGAATCATCTGTAGCCAAGCGAACAGCAAAAGTTCAGATTGAATGCGTCTGCAGATAAGGAGATGATGCATGCCTTCAATTATTAAATATATGTTTCTGGTGTGTTCCTTAGATCACTGCTCAGCTCAGTTTCTCTGGTTTCATCATTCATAACAACCAGCCACAAATGCAGATGAGATGAAACGCCGGCGAAGGCTGAAATTGGGGTTTCAGTCGAGCCAATGATGCGTTGACTCCAACGTCTAAATGACAGAGTGTGAAAGCTGCTGAGTCGTAGCGCGACATATTAAAGCATTAGACGAAATGTTGTCTTTTGGCTCGACTTTCTCGTTTAATGAGTGGGTTACTGCTCGTGGCTTATTTGAAGATCATGTGTTGGTCAGAGATGCCCTGTAATATCATACCTCAGAACATCAGGGCAGTCTTTAATTACAAAGTCGGAACAACATCTACTTGGATCATGGAAAAACACAAAAGGGCTCCAGGGAGACGGTGGGTGCCAATTTATCTGTGATTTATATTACCCTTCCCTTTCCCTGGGCCATAAGTCACTTGTCTGTGATGAAAGCAGAAAACCCTCCCTGACACACAGGCGGCGGGTGGCTGGCTCCCAGATGAAAGACGGAATAGATGGTTGACCAGGCCGAAGGTCGTGTAGGGCAGCTGGACGTTTGGCTGACCCATGACCCTGGACCTTACATGTTAGTCAGAACTTTCTGCTTGATTAGATTAGATTAGATTTGCCTCGCAACCCTTTCTGTGTAATTCACAAACACACAGAAGCATGAGCACTCTCACAAACATGGCATCGTATTGTGTGTGTGTGTGTGTCAGTGGGTTGACACTTGAGTTCTCAAAAGGCTGGAAAATCAGCAGTGAGTTCAGGTCTTTAGAAGATTTTCTACCTTTTCATCAGATGTCAAACAGTTAGAGGACACACACCAGGAGTGTCAAACACAACACAGACTTTACAGCTTCCTAGATACTGAAATTTCTGAAATTCCTGAACCTGCAGAAAATATTTGGTGGTAGGTTTCGAAATACTGAGAGAATAAAGAAATGGGAAAATGGTGCAGAACTCTAGGAAAAACAGAGACAGACAGAAAAACAGCTCTGAGAGATTTAGATTTCACTCCAGGTGGTTTGTGATTTCATCATTTTCCCTCTTTCATGTGTGTATCTTCCACGTCAACATTGCAAACATCTTTAGCCTTTCCCAGCATAGATTGGTTAGAAGGCAAGAAAAACCCCAGAGTAAGTTCCCTACTCCTCTCAAGGCACGTCTCCCTGAGCTGATACACAGGAAGGTCTTGGACTCGTATATCCAGATATTCGTTTTAAATTTTCACAACGGATTCACTTTCTAGTTGCATATATATGTAATGTTTAGTTGCCTGGTTTTGCTTCAGTGTTTGGTGGAAAATCTCCCCTCACTTTCAGTGAAAAACAGATATCGGAGTCTCTCTTGGCGTTAGAATCTTAGGAGTGGCCTCTGTCTGCCTTCATGTGCACTGTCTGCTGTCCTCATCATGCTCCCGCCCCCCCGGTCGTTTGGGGGAATCATACTGGGACACTTTTGTAGCCAAAGGTTGGTCTATGAACCGTTGGCTCCTCACCCACTGCCCAACTTTACCCACCGCTCTTTTAGGGGTGAACCCGACTGCTGCTCCCCTGGTGGGAACAGACCTGGCTGCTGTGGCTACTGCTACAGGCCACACTCCAGGAGTGGAACATTGCTTCAGGAATATTCAAACACATGGTCTTTAATTCACTCTCATTCTGATTCCTAACATGGGACCAGACCGCCACGCGAGACCATAGCGGGAGCGTCGCCCTCAACAAAACAAAGACTAACGTCGGCATCTGGCGACAGCAAAATATAATGAAAACCATCCAATATCCTTTATGCTAATGTGTATGTTATTTTATGTACTGTATTCAGACCACAACAAAAAGGACTGAATAATCTGATTACACTGAAGCAAGCAGCATTTTCTGTTTAATTAAATGCTAATGTGATCATATTAGATTTATTGGAAATATTTTGAGGAAGCTGTGTTGAAAGTCGTGATGTCAGCGGGTTTTTGAAACATCAAGACTTCTAATATTTCCCCGAGAAAATCAAAAATACCTAAAACATAAATTTAAATAACATCGATAAATGTTGATACAAATAATGCTAAATACTAAAATGTTGTTTGTTTTTATGATAAGGCTAAGTTGAAACTTTATGCCCTGTCCACACTAATGCAGAAGTTTTGCAAAACAAACTTTTTCACCTCTCGTCACCAGGCAAATAAAACAGATTCGCTTCTCCGATTTTCAACAACCTTTGTTTATCCGTGTGTATGTGTAAAATGAATGTCTTACTTCAGGCGTGCCCACTATTGCTTTGTGTAATAAGAACGTGCCAGAGACAACAACAACGATGTGGGCTATGCACCGGTTTCTCTATGATTGGTTAGCAATGCTAGGTGTTAATACAAGGACCCCCCCCCAGCATTCTTCTCAGGTATTTAACGGATCGTTGATGAGGACTTTATTGCCACCTACTGGTCCGGCATGCTTGATCGAGCTTTTGTAGTCGTTTGTGTGCTCTTGTCCGGACAGAGATATTTTGTAAAATGAAAGTCGTGTGGACAGAGTCGAGGCCTTTATCTAGAAATTTTAACAGATGCAAATATATGTTGAAAGCTGATGTCCAGAGTGTAAAGCTAGTTTCCTTACCAAGCGTCTCTCCGACAAATGCACACAGAAGACATTCTCTTTGCACAGCTGCACAAGCAATAAATACTGAAGCATATGTCCAGACACTTGACGGTAATAACCTCGTCCTATGCAAGCCTCACTGCTTGGCAAAAAGCAGGAAATGTAATCACTGCACAGACCTCAGACCTGTGGCTAAGTGCTCTCGGGCAGTTTGTGAGGTGAAGTCAAGGTGTGTTCGAGTATAACATGAGGATCATCAGAGGAAAAGGCTGGTCAGAGCTCAGCTTTTACCCAAACAGGGTTTTTTTGTCTTTCAAATAGATGAAAAATGTTTGATTCAGACTTGTGTGTGTTCCTTTTTAAGAGCTTGCGTGAGTGTAATCGTGTGGAGGACGTGTTTACTGTGGAAGTCCCTTCTGCTGTGAGGAACAGCTGAAGTGCTCACTGACTACCTTATGTATACTCAGAAGGGATTGTTTGAAATGAATCACATGGAGGAGGGGACTGGACATGTATACAAGATAAAATATAATTACGCTATCGCCTAAATATTTTGCACAGAACTAAATAAATACGCTAGCAAGGAAATGAAACCCGCCTATGGCTTTAAAGACTCAAAAGAATTCGTGTGAAAAAAAAAAAAAAAAACGTGCTCATGAATCAAGAGCGGACATCTCGGATGGTAAACAGTCAAATATTTCATAGTAACCAAATTAAAGTGGAAAACAGGCTGAATCATAACAGAAGGTTCAGGAGGTGACGTGGTTTTACATGCGTGCGGAAATATGGAAAATCTCATTATCACATTTTCCAGCAAGTTCGAAAACAAGCTGAAGGTGTAACGATGACAAAGCGCCAGCATCTCCATCCATCTCCATGTGACGGAGCAGGAGTTTTATGTGAAGTACAGCTGTTGTTTGTTGTTGGCAGGGAACTGTTGGAAAGTTACCGTACATATTGCGTGTGAGCGCGCAAACTCATCTGTCTTATCTGCTCGGGATGTAGCCGTGGCGACTTGTACTCGCTCGGCGAAAACAAAAGAGAGATATCTAAACAGACACTCATCTCTCCGGCCCGTCTCCGTTGCCAGAGAGCTGTTGTCTTTATGTGTCCGACCCACATCTGAACCAGAGATGACTTCCTTCAGAACCGGGCTTACAGCGAAAACAGACTTCGCTGGAGAGAGGAGCCACGTGCACTCCAGGGCCGGGCCCAGGCAGCCTTCATTTGTTTGCAGTGTTTATCAGTCGGTGACAGGGTGTGTTTATGTGCACGGTTCCAGCAGGCCTCCGTGACCCCGGTGCCCAGGCCCCACCCACCCCCGTCCCACAGAGAGTGACGGAGAGTGTTTCCATCCTCTTCCCTCAGCTCTGATTACATTACCGCAGACCGGTGCAGTAGAGCCGTAGCAGCTCCGAGGTTTGAGCTGGAGGTGCGTTGATCACCTCCTTCTCAACAGTTGGCTTGCAGTAATGTTTGCATGCTTGAATGGCTACATGGATGATTTAATTCAGAGAGTCCAACACTCGAGGACTCGCAGGATCTCTCTCCTGAGACCTAAAGTGAAGAACAAATGAAGCACGGTCCGTTGCTTGTTTGATGCAGACGAAGAGCACTGATTGAAAATCTGATGTGTTCAGCAGCAGAGGTCATATGTGATCTCTCAGACAGATGTGAGACAGACAAGGGAAAAAATACTGCTCGAATGTGTCCTGCAGACGGCGCAACAACTGTCACACATGTAGTTGTGCCTTCAAATTGTCAAACATTTGTATTGGCTTCAGACTTTATGACACGCAGCTGAAATTGATTTAATACAGCAATCGAACATCAACCTTTGACTCTTTGACTTTTAATGCATTTTCTCCATGTGACTGGAAAACAAGATCAAACCTCATTCTCCTCGGAGAAGGGCCGATATGAGTTTTTTCACCAAGTGGACATTGAATTGAGTATCGTTGCCACATGGCCGCCGAATCACGGTCAAGTTAAATAGTCTCCAAGCTGCATCACAGCAGGAAGAGTCTGTCGGCTTCATCATAATGTGGAGCTCCCACTGCCCGGGTCGAGAAAACTGAGTAATGACACGAGCTGTCATTTAGTGGAGACACTGCGTGATGCATTTAGAGAGAATGCAAAAGCTCCGTGCTGATGATCTATTGATTTATTTACATTTTACATCACTGCAGTAAGTGGCTCTGTCAAGCTATTTCAAGCACCGACTTTAAAAGACACTGAACGCAGACAGAACGTTGAATCTTAACTTCGATGCATACAAGATGAATGGCAAACTGATGCTTTAGAAAACTTCCTCGTGGGTTAAAACTTCCTCACGCTTGATTCGCTGCAAATATAGAACATCTTCCCGTTTGTTTGTGTGATCCTCCTCCTGAGACTGGACAGGTCTAGACACTCAGCGTAAGCAGCTGCACTCAGTGACACACAGGGCTGCCTCTTGCTCTCCAAACTGTCTGCTTTAATTACTGTTTTGCAGCGAGCTGAAATTAAATTACAATGGCACTATATGACTGTCAATAAACACGTCCTTCATACGAGATGACTCCGCTCGATTCCTACCCCCTGAAAGCGTCTAGTGTTCTCTGGAAGTTGCCTCTTGTGCAATTGCTTTTCCCTCTTCTCATTACCCTGTGAAAGATGGAGGCAGATTGAGGGATGAAGTTTGGGTTTTTCATTAGAGCTCCACTGGTGCTTGCACGGTGAAGAGCTGCAGAGCTCGGGGAGACTCTGGTCCCCGCCTCACTACAGATCTGGCTCCCTCTGCTGTGCTGCGGAACCCGACCGATTCCCAGTCTTATGCGCTTAACTGCTGACCTCAGCTGCTTCTCGGGAACAAGACTGTAAATGCACACAAAGTTAATAGTGCTTGTGCATTTTTATTTTGTGTGCATGTCTGTATCGTTGTGTCCATATGCTTTTGCACAGCCTGCATCTGTATGTGATTCTGTGTGTAGAAGAGAGTTCCTGGAGGAAATGTAATTCTTCCCTGAACAATCTTAGAGCAGAGCAGAATGTTTTGCGTTATGATCGGTCAAACTTCTGACACAGGCAATTGGAATCTGACGTCTCTAGTTTGTCATTCATTACTAGTGATGCTAGTAGCTGCTGTTAGTTGACCTACAAAGGAAAGTACTGCAGGGTAGTTGTTTTGAATGTCTCTATGGAGATCATGAATCCATGTCCAAAGCAGTTTACTGTCTCCTGCAGGACTTTGGTAAATGTGACTCCACAGGATCTTTTTTGTCTGTTGTGATCAGAACTGAAAGTCAGCTTGATCACAGGAGTGAAGCAGCCTGTCGATCCTGTCCCTAAGAGAAAAGAATAAAAACTACAAACTAACATTAAAGTCTCTGTCTACCTCATCAAACCAGATCATGGATGTCTGGGAACCAGGGTCTTATCTGACTCTGCAACCGCATCTGGGCTGTGTTTGTGCATGCCCTGCTCAGTGGGCATCCTCCCACCCACTGCAGACAGCTGTAGCGCTACAGCCGAGCCCACATCACAACTCCTGCACCCCCACATGCTGTGCATGGTTCATATTAGCTCCCCTCCCACCTACCCAGACCCTGGGATCCGCCGCCTGGCTTGCCTCAGCAGACCTGAGCCCCGTGCAGCAATTGGGTCGCTGCAGAAGGGATGACTGGCTGAATCAGAGCCAATCAGCCTGACAGGGGCCAGCTCCGCGGGTATCTGACGCGAGATCACCTCACCATGGTCGATGTCCTGTGGGAGTGGATCTCCTCAGCAGGCTTCGAGCATTGGTTCACCCCCCGATGGGTTAGGGTTAGAGGCTTGTAAGAGGCTCCACTGGGGACTTTGTGTGTGTGTGTGTGTCTGTGTTTTGGGTTTATTAGCGGTTACTCCAGCAGTGTGCGCTTATATTGAATTAATATTTCATCAGTGCTGTGTCCTTTTGAAAATGAGTAGTCAAGTATGTTTTTGTTCCAGTTCGCCTACGCATTTAATCTTTGTGTTAGATTGCTCAAAATATAATGCGAACAAAAAAAAACAACAGATAAAATGGCAAAATCAAACAGTTTTCCATTGATCATAATCATCAAACTGGGGTCGAAGTGAGTCTCCTTCAACCCACCTGTTTATTTTAGATCTTCAAACCTCCACATCTTGTTATGAGATTGTCACTCAGAATGATTATTCTTCATTAGGGCCAAGTCAGACTCGGGCAATTTTCTCTTTGTTTTCTTTCCGTTGGCTAACCACTGGTCAGCATGTGTAAGAAAATACTGGCAGGTTTGTTTCTCCCATTTGAGCTTCGGGAAAATAAACAAGCTGAAGTCTCGCGCCTGTGTCTCGCACATGGGATACTGAGCTGCCCTCTGTCATTGCAGCTGGCCAAAGGGTTAATGCCACACACACCACTACTCTCACACTTCCAGTTGAGTTTGTTCTTGTTTATTTGCACTTGAAAATCATCCCCAATAGTGTGTGCGGAGATTTCCGTGGTGGCAAAAAGCTGCTTTGAGCCTGTACACCACGTTCGGCACCACGTCTGGTATGGAGCCTTTTTCCCAGGACCCCATGCTATGCTTCTCAAAATTAAATTGCCTACATTTTTTTCCCCCTTCTTCTCTGTACTGGAAGTTTTAAATAAGAGCCACAAATCACATTCTCCCAGTTTACCTGTTGGGAACATGGTCCATATCAAACACTGACTGGGTTAGTACACACCAGAGGGCCTTTAAAAAAGCCCTTAAAGTTGTTTTCAAGGTGCTGGAGTCACATTCCTTCGAAAATACACAGACACTTTTATAAGCTGCATGTGTGAGAAAGGAGGGGAGCTCTTTTCTCACCCTCAATTGGAAATAGAGTAGATTGCTTAATTAACCTGCACAGATAGTTTAAAAGCTCAGAAACAGCATTGATGTCTGGTCTTGAAAGCAGCTTTCACTTCGCGCAGCTCTCGTAGCTCTAACTTTATTCCTTCACTTACACAATATCTCTCCTCTCTGCTCATTTAGCCCTTTTCTGGAACCCGTTTCTTCCTAAATGGTTTGATGCTTAATCACTTCCAGATGCGACGTCCAGATGAAAGACAGACGCTTCGGTTTTTTTAAGAAGAAAGTCTAATGAAAGTTTTTTTTTTTTTTTTTTTTAAGTGCCAGCCACCCAACTTCTAATAAATGAGGTTTGTTACAACTTTTTAAACTGCAAACTACAAAGGGTGCCTCCATATAGTTTGCGTGAGTTGTGTGAGACCTAAAAAATTAATGTGTTTGGGAAGCTGGCAGGTGAAGAAAGTCTGAACTCTAAAGACGATATATTGAGGGATATTCTTTATTCTTAAGACTCTTGTGCTGTTAGATTCTGTCTTTATTTACACTACAGACCCAATGACAGGGTTCCTGCTTAGCAGACGTTCATTAGCACAAATTTATGATAATGAATGCCGAGCTGCGACTTGATTAGGGATTGAGTTTTCAAACTTCAGCCTTTCTCGTGCTGGAAACTTTCCCCAAATGTCACTTGAAGGGTGGACACAACAGAAGGACATTTGTTTTTCACAAAGCAATAGTTCATTTGAAGATCTTCCTTTTTTTCTTATTTGGATTTGTAGGCATTTACCTTGTGGTTTTCAGGCAGCAACAACAGGGGATGTACCAGACATCCTGGAGATAAGCAGAGCACCGAACAGACATAGTCCTGATCTTATAGATAAAAACACTAAAGTCCGGTAAATTACATTTTTTATCCTGAAAGAAGAGGACAAGAAAATGTCCAAAATAAACGAATCAATAACTGTAGGTGGAATAGAATGTCACTCAGATCTGCACTTTTAATTGGATCTGCACCAAATTGTAGATTTATAAACATCAGTCCTCTGAACATGTCTGGTTTTATTTTCCTCAAGATCCATTATTGATTCTCTGAGAAATCAACAAAAATATTCTTGCAGTGTTCAAGAAAGTGATCGTGAATTCCTGAATCCGCATTTGCACCAAATTGAATTTACCCGTGGGTCATGCAAAATTTCATGAAATCTCTTTTGTAGTTTTCCTGTCTACTACAAACACAGAGAAACAAACACAGAAAGTATGACCTCCTTGGCAGAGGTGAAGAAACTGTAGCAGATAAGCCGTGTTTTCTTGGAAGTGGATCTTTAAACATTAAACATAAAACACTTTCAAGATTGTGGCTTGATTTTTTAAATTGTGTGTTGTATCACGTGGAATCCATCAACGCCTCTGACCTTCTACCCGCTTCAAACACATGATGTTTTGACACTTTTTTTTTCTTCAGCGGTGTGGCCGTTATGCTGAGTGATTTGTGACAGGAGAGGAAAAAGACAGAAACCTTATCCTGTCCTGTGTCTGCACTCGAGCACTAAGTGTCATTATATCCCTGTCTGCTATATTACCCTCCCCTCTGTTCCTCTGCCAGATATGTGAACCTTACATTTATGTCGGTGCGCTACACGCCCAGCGAGAGATGAAAAGCTGCAGTTGGTGGAACAATTGTTGATTTAGAAAATCGATACTTCTTTGTCTTCCTGTGTCAGAAGCTAGTTTCTTTTATGCTGAGACCAACCCATTCCAAAAGCTTAGGACAGTAGGATCTGCCAGGGCTTTAAAGTTGGCATGAAATTGCTTTCTTGCTGCAGACTAGTCAAACAAAAGTTGCTTTAGTTTTTCCAAAAGTTGCCAAAAGTTACTTAAGCTGAGCAACGGAATTATATCAAGTAACCATATAATTGTGGAAAATTGGCTGTAAAATGTTATCATGTTTATCCCTCAGCACATGTGTAATGGATTTTTTACCAGCAGCTCCAGACCGGTCAAACCATTAGCCGTGCAGGGACAGTTGGAAACCATTTCCATGGAGAAAGGACAGTTGTGGATGATGTGATTCGACAACTTCCACAGTTGTATACTGTATATTTTTGGAGAAATCAGTGTGATTAAGACGCCGGCTGACCTTGACATTTATATGGTGTTTCACGGGGATACCCCAACACAGCAGATGTATTTCAATGGAATTCTGCACATGAGAAATTACTCGACAAATCTGGAATGGATTGTTATGTGGATGTGAAGTCGTGCAGGGATATACCGGAGGAGGTTTTTGTGAATTTGAATTGCTAATGATGAATATAGTCCCGTATAACTTGTTTGTTCTGTAATCATAAAGAATGTGTGGCTGCGGCGATGCCTGTGTAACGTTCGATACACAAGTTATGCCAAGAATAATCGAGACCTGATGTAAAAATGTTCGTTTAGCAGAGTCATGCGTGGATTGCCGTGTTTGAGTCTTTCCTGTGAATAGAATTTATTTGGCAGGCCACACACAAAGATTTGCCCCCCCAACCAAAAGCGTTACTCCCACAATTCCCGGGGTTCAGAGCAGGGTGATGTTGCTTAATTCAGCCATCCCTCCAACACTGGCAACCCCCTGTGTTGGATTTTGTTTTGCAAGTCCTTCATTTTTCTAACACTGGCTTTAAGGGAAGTTGTGGAACCTGGGCCCTATGTTTATAAATGAATGGTACACACAAAGAAGATCTCCTCCATCAGCAGCCGTGGCTACAATGTAATCTGATGGGGCAACTGCGACGGCCCACGAAATGTCCACAAAAAGTGCCGTTAATTAAAGAGTAAAATTATTATTCTGGGACATTACACTTGTTTTGCAACTGTCTCCTCAATTTGTAGAAACTCGTTATCCGTACACTCCGACTCAAACAAGTCCCAACGCTCTCTCTCTCTCTCTCTCTCTCTCTCTCTCTCTCTCTCTCTCTCTCTCTCTCTCTCTCTCTCTCTCTCTCTCTCTCTCTCTCTCTCTCTCCTGTCTCTCTGTCACGTTTCCACCTTCGACTTCCCTCAACAACTCCTCATTGAGCGAGACATCTGTAATGCTGCTAGACTCGTAGCAATGACCCAGAATAACAATTTGAGCCTTTTTTACTGGTGAAGAAAAACACTTTTTGTGGACATTTCATGGACTGTTGCAGTTGTCCCATGAGATTACCTTGTAGCCGCTGCCGCTGCGTCACGGCTGACGGTGGAGGTGATGTACTGGAACGATTCCAAAAGTTTTTGCGAAGTACTGTTCATTTACACCAGCATTTGTAAAGGCCCCAGGTCGAAAAGTACCACACTTCTCCTAAGTTGTATTGAATTTGGAATTTGATGGCCATTGACTTCATACCAGAGGGTGAATCATAATGTTTTTGATGATCCGCCCTTTTTCTTCACTGTCAACATCAGGCAACATTTAAATTGGTAAACAGGAAGTATCATAATCAATCCAACAGATCGCTGTGAAGTTCATTTTAAGCGACTCATCATCTTTCCCAAAAGCCACAAACCTCATTTCCACAGTTAAGCTGATATTGTTGCTTTGAAATGCAATTAGCCGCTTTGCTTTTACATAGAAAATATGCCTGTGTATTTTAAATGAGCCCCTTGTTTTCACCTTTACATTTTAAAGTGCTAGAATTACCATACATTAGAGGGATACACAGGATACCTCCCCCCCCCCGAAAATACACAAATACCTCAAATTGCTCTTTAAGTTTTCCTCAAACTGCACAGTATAGTGTAACATAGCTAAATTTACCCAGGTAATGGAACCTCTTACTATGCAGATCTTCTCCGTATTCACATTTAGACTTGCTGGGAACACAACAAGGTCGCTGGGATGATATTTGGACACGTGTCTTACCCTGTTTTAGCTCGAGCATCTTTTTACACCTATTAATTTTCATCACCCGACTTCACAGGCCACAGTTGGACAGTGTTTTCCCCATTTAGTAGATCCAACACGTGTCTTGAACTATGCAGCGAAGATCTCAGCTTTTTGTCTGCTGAGTAACCACCCAAAAATTCCCTCACACATGTTTGGTCGCGATCTAGACAAAGCTGTGTGTGCGGCAAATGTTTTGGAGTTTTGATATATTTGTCAACAGCGCGTGGGCGTCTTCCTTCCGCCGGGCCGGTGTGGTCTCACTCTGGGTCTTAACTGTGGTGGCGGACATGTCGCAAACTCCCTGACCTGCCTATCTGCTACTTTAGCGAGGAGTGAAAGAGGCCTTCAGGAGGTCTCCGCCTCTCCTCGTCTCGGCTTTCCTTAGAAGCCATGCCAGGACAATAGAGGGAGAGGAGGGTGCACACGGCTTCACACCAGCTGTGAAAGCTCAAAGCAATTCTCAGTCCAGATTTCAGCAACTCGCCCACTCATTTGATTTCTTTGAGCCTACGCTTTCCGCTTTGCCTTTACTGTCTTTTAATGATCTCCCTGTCAATCAAACGGTCCGTCACCCGCTGCCTCCAATCACTGGTGTCGACGCCGTGCCATTAACGGCTCAATTAGTCATGTTTGTGAAGTTGTGTTTTCAATATTTATTGAACAAACTCTGGAAGGTTTCCATTTTGGGAGACTGTAAAGCTGTGAACAGATTTACATGAAGTGTAGTTTTGGATGTGGGTGGAGCACTCGGACCTCTCACCTTCTTAACAAGTCTCCACCGTTCAATAAACAACGCTCTCTTTAATGCCAGATCCCAGGGGGATGGGAATGTGTTCCTGTTCAGCATCCACACTGATCTCTGTAACTTAAGTGCGTCTCCGAACCCAATTTCAGCCGCCGTGCCAACTGGCCAGTGTGTCACATCTGGTGCTTTAAGTTCGAGCACTCTCCAAGTTGAGATAGAAATAGGATCAGTCATAATTCTGAGCTAAAGAGATTTAGAAAATGACATCCAGTATTTTCTTTTATGTCACAAAGTTGCAGAGTTTAATGTGGCCCAGAGACACAGTAGCTGCAGACTCATCTGTGCTTGGTTTGTTTGCGTAGAGTTCCTGCAGAATACAAAGACGGAGATTCCAGTGTAATAGGAGTCCAAAATTAACCTGTTTTCGCTCTTTGACTTTACTCCCAGTGTTTGTACGTTTGTGTCTTTGCTTACACGTCTAAGGTACACTCAGAGGACATGTGCACCAGGAGTTTGATTGATGTGTGCGATAATTTCCCAGTTGGCAAACATTTGCAATGCGCACTCCGTCATTTGTGGCCTATTTAGATTGGCCGAGGTGCAGTCCCAATTGGCTGGTTTTCACCGAGGACTCTACGTGAGACAGATTTGTTTGACTGGGCACTCGAAAATACGGGGAGCATGATTGAAAACTGCATCGCCTTCATTTCACCCCTTGTTGGCCTCAGTGGTTTCACCTCTATATCATTCATTTACTCGTAGGATTTACCGAAAGTTTTAAGTTCCACGGTGGAGCTTTTTTGCATGGCTGCACAATGAAGATGGGGAGCTCACCAGTAGTGTGGGCAAGTCAGGTCACACCGACATACATTATCCTCAAAAACTTCAGAACTGGAAAGCTACGCTCCTAAATCATATACGAGAATTGTCTAAAATTTTACTACTAAAAATAGAAACCACACAAAATCCTGGACTTGTTCCTTTCCAGGCCTGGCTCTCGCTCCCAGACCACAGAGCGGGGATATGAGATGGGCCAGAACACGTCGGAGCATCCAAAAGCCTCTGGATCATTATTCCATTTGAACAGATTATACATAAACATACAGAAAGACGTGCTCTTTGCTGTGAATCCCGCTCTCTTGATTGGACGTCCTCTCCGGACAGCTCCTGGAATCTGATGGGACAACCACAGAGTGGCCCAGTTATCGTTGGATTCTCCCAGCTTGTTTTACTAAGGACTCGGCCAAACGTTGCCTTTCCCCTGCTGATAAGACAGCTCCCATCATGCCTCACTCACAACATGGAGTGTAGGGAGAATAGTGCTGGCTGCTGCCGATGATCTAAGATTACTCCAGCTTTTGAACTTTTAATCCAATAAAAATACAGCTTGCGTAATACCTATACGTTGCAGTGGAAAGAGGGAAAGAGAGAGGCCCCCTCGTATCCATGTCAAATGGCTTGAACACAGCGCTGAATGGTATTTTTCCTCCCCCCCCCCCCCCCTGCAGGGTAGAACATTTCTTCACATGACTGGCACATTTTAAATTACTTTTCAATGCACAAATATTTTCCTTTTTTTAATTTGCTACATGTCCATTTAGAGGAGGTTGTAACCTGTAATGACTGCGTGAGCACATATTTTAACTTGATAGAGCACATACCTCCACCAAAGGCCCACTGGTCCTCTCAATTCAATGAAACTGCTCAGAATTTCACACACACTCATAGATGGTATACTTCCCTAAATATACCTGTTTTTTTTTTTAGCAATATCCATGAATGATTCCTTGGGGAAAGGGTGAAAATGTCCCAAAAAAACCCTATATCTCATAATGTTAAGAAAGTGGAAAACAGATCCGCCCCTGACCTGGATCCACCCCAACATTTTCCATCCTTCCACCAAGTGTCATTTAAATCCATTCAGTTGTTTTTGTGTAATCTTTAAAAAAGTAACAAACATGCAAACCAATCAACAGACAAAGGACAGTTGTGAAAACATAACCTACGTGTTGGAGGTAATAAGACGAATGACGTTTAGACCGAATAGGAGAATAGAGGAGTTTACAAATAGTAAAAGTGTTGAGACGAGGAGTCCTTGGCTTTGCATTGTGGCTGAACTGCAGCGTTAACGTAACATCCCAGGCTTCAATCTTTAAGACTTTGTGAGAATTTGGTTTCATCTGTGGAAATTGACACTCACCGTGTTACAGATTTATCGTTTTTTTTATCAAACCTTTATGGCAGAGTTGTTGACGCCAGCGGCCACATTATGTCAGGTTGTCCTCATTTCTTCGGGTTGTGGTTTGCGGTCTGGCTAATTGTCCTGCTCATTTTACATTTGCATATACGGTCTCGTACGAGGAGCTGGTAAATTATAATTGTCTCCTGCACAAACGAGCCTCTCCAGTTGCAGTGAGATGACATTGATATGCCGCTATTAACCTATGAGTGTGAGCAGAAGTGAAGTTGCCGTCTCTGCAGATTCCAAATTTAGAGCGATTTGCTCCCGGCAATCTACTCACAGTGGTTAAGATTCCTGAAAATGTGATTGTGTGGTTTATTATCTGACAGCAAATTCCCCCAAATAGTCACTTAACTCATGGAATATATCGTTCTATAGGAATATAGGTTTTCAAACCACAAAGGGATCCAAATATCCGGAGTACTTTACTCAGCACTTTGACTACTGGGAAGAGCACTGGATCCTCCTCATGTGAATGAATTTCATGGCCTGAACTCCGATGAACTCAGTATCTCTGCAGCACAAACTCTACCACCGCACTCCGCTCAGGTTGAAACTTTTTGAACGTGTGTTTTATTGCGTATCATTATAAATCATAGACTTTTAATAATTATGGACGACCTGGATTCACCTCCTCCCACACTCCCATTTTTGGAATGAAGCCAAAAAATATCCTGGATATGAACATTGCCATCTCGGAGCCAGAGTCTACTCATTAGTGATCTGGGGATTGGGGGGGGGGGTGCTTTCGACCAATCCCGAGACGGTCTTAGCTGTCGATAATGGCGTTTCCCCCCGTTTTTATTGCATCAAGTAATTAATTAAAACCAAACTTACCAGACAATGAGCAGTGTCTCATCCACTAACATGGATGAGGTGGGATTTATGACCCAAACTGCAGCCGGGCCCCATCGAGGCCCTTTTGGGGAGCCTCTCGTGATACATAGAGTAAAAGTTATTGTCTTTTTTCTCTTTTACAAGTTTTTATACTGGAAATATAAATGTAGACTTTCTACATGTGATGTTTTTTTTAATGTACTCTATGTGATTGTACTTTGTAAAAAGAAAAGAAACTATTTTTATGATGGCTGAGGCTAAAACGGAAAGCAACATGGAGTCCCTTCAAATAGGCTGTACGTTCACTGCCAAAAAAACGGGTGAGTCACAAGAGGAAATATTTTCTTACAGATCTGTTTGGAACTTTTTGCAGCGTATCTGCTGCCTTTTTTTAACGTTCTACCAAAGTATTCACGCTAAATCGCTCCTTCAAGTTAACCTCCAGCCGACACTCATCACACAACTGTGGAGAAAACAAGCACACAACGCCGTGGGGTTGTTATAAATAACTTGTCCCCCTGCAAAATGATAAAATATTACAGTAAACTGCCGCCTTTGCACATTAAAAGATGGAGTGGCTTTCTTGTATTGCTCTTGGTTTCCCCTTTCCTCATGTGGTTTATTATTCTTCTGCTCGGCCTGCGTCTCTGCCAGCTTTACTACTCCCTCACTCCTACGCACCACTCACCCTCTGTTAGGAGTTAGGGGCATGCTCTCTGCCGAGTCCCCCGTCTGCCATCTGCTCAGGAAAGAGCCGGAGCCTGAATTACCGCAACCGAAGCTTCATCACCTCGAATGAATGATTTCCATCTTCTCACACTCGCAGTGATGCCATCAGAGAGTCGGCTTTTGATGATAAGCACGGCTTTGCCTTATTTTTCTTGGCAACGCTCCTGATGACAACTCGTTTTTTTTTTTTACGCAGAGGAGGCTCCCTGTTGTTGCATGAGCATGATTTGAGCTTCTATTTCTTTATCCCCTCCCGATTAGAAAAATATCCATTTATAAAAAAGGTGGGAAGAAGAATTCTAATCAACTTGTGAGGTTTAATCCAAGCGTAATCTCTTGCAAACTGCGATCCAGACCCAACACTTGCAAACAATTACGCTGCTGGCACCCAGGGGCCCGATCTGATTGGTCTGTTTGCCTTTGCGCTGTCTTGGGAGATTCTGCAGTAATTGAGTCGGCACCCGGGCTGATGGCTTGTGAGCGGCTTTTATAGCTCCAGCCGTTCCAGACCTCTGTCGATGTGCGGTGTGTTATTAAAACCAGACCACGAGCGGGACATTACATTAGGGTATAATGTGTTGCACTGAAGCATGCTGTGTGGTATCCCACTGTTCCCCCAGCCGTCCCTGTCACTGCCCTCTGCAGACAGACGCCACTCCTGAAGCAGGCAGTTTTCCCCCCCCGCTGGCAGCTCTCCCAGAGCCTGTGGAAGTCATCCTCCGCCCCGCCAACCCCTTTCATTCCCTCGGAGCCCCTTTCTGCCAAAGGGCCTGTTTGGCTCATGCTCTGGCTCAGATAAACAACAAAGAATTAGTCCAGAGATGCTTTCACAAGACACCTGGTACCGCGCTCTTGTTTTCGGTCTGTGGACTGTCTCACATCCTCGGACAGAATTTACATTTGATCTGCTGTGGATTTCGAGTGATATTTATTAATGAACACGGGAACTGCTGAGTTTATCCATTCAGATTTGACAAATGTTTGACCGATCTCGCTGTTTCTTCTCCGTAGGTGACTGCGACGGACGCAGACGGCGGCTCCTTCGGCTCCATTACCTACTCCCTGGGCTCTGGCATTAGCAGCGCTGTTCCCTCTCAGTTCACCATTGGCAAGGAGACGGGCCAGATCTGCACTAGTGCCTCACTGGACAGAGATCAAGGGCCGGCCAGCTTCGACTTTACTGTTACGGCAGTGGACGGGGTGAGCCACCACGTTTTGAAATCATGCTTAATGTGAATCTATTGAGCCATGGAGTAATCCTATAAAACCAGCAGCCGTACCTTTCGGACTGACAAGAGAGCAGAGGCACGGCCAACTGTGCAGAAAAACTTTGATTTGAGCAGCCGTGTAGAAAATAAAAGCTCTCAGCGGCAGGCTCACTCCACAGTCAGTGTAGCATCCTGTTCACATTATGCCAGATAATACTTAGAAAATAAAAAGGTTAAAAATGAAATAAAGTTACTGCGGTCATGTTAAAGCAATCAGAGAACGGAGAAATGCCTCAACTGTCAGGCAGTAATATTTTAACAAGTTGGACTGCCGCCTCCCTCGTTTTTTGCCACCTGGTCCAAATGAAAAGCCTGCACTGTATTTTCTACAAATGAAAAGCCCATGAAACCGATTGTTTGGTTGAGCCGAGCCCTCTCGCCCTCCACGGGTCATGACATATGGCTCTTTCCCGAGGGAAACTATCAATCTGTATCCCTCCACGAACCTGCTGGGACTATATTTTAGAGGGTACGCTATACATTGAATTTTAACAGGGTTTACCGCTGGTTTTTACAGGCGCCATTAATGTGGCCTAAATCCTGCTTTCAGGTGTGCGTGTGTTTTTTTTGTCCGTGATTTAGTGTGAAAGTATAACAAAAGAGCTTTTTGTTTCCTCTGCAGGGTGGACTGAGTTCAGTAGCATATGTGAAGGTAGATCTGGTCGACATTAATGATAACAGGCCCGCGTTCTACCCAGTGAGCTACGCTGTTAGCTTGAGCACGCAGAGCGCCCCGGGGACATCTGTTGTCAGAGTGACGGCCTATGACCCCGACTCGGGGGAGAACGGCAGAATTACATACAAGACCGTGCCCGGAGGGGCCTCCCCATTCTTTACTCTCAACAAAGACACAGGTTCGTACTTTTCCTCTTCCTGACTACACTTTAATGTACTTTTTAAGACTTAAGTGATTGATTTTGTTATGTCCCTGTGACGGCAAGTGGCCGGAGGTACTATGTTACAGCATTATCCCTCCATATCCATCCTTTTTATTTTTGTGAACATGATATTTCAAGAACGCCTTGAGGACATTTCTTCAAATTTGATAAAAACATTCAGTTTGACTCAAGGATGACCTGATTCGAATTTGGAGGTCACAGGTAAAGGTCAGAGTGACCTCACAAAACTCTTTTTTACCTTGTGAACACGTGATCTTTAGAACGCCTCGAGAGAATCAATTCTAATTTGGCACAAATGTTCACTTACACTCGTAGATTAATTGATTAGATTTTGGTAGTCAAAGGCCTCACAAGTCATGTTTTTGGTTTCTTGACCATAATATCTCAAATCTGCTTCGAGGGTATATCTTCACATTTTTCACTGAAACTGAAACAAATGTTTGTAAACTATAACTGTACTTGTTGGCTTCATCCTGAAATTGTAAAAATGTTTCTTTGGACCCATTTGCAGGTGTGATCTCGCTGTCTCGCTCTGTCTACGGGAAGGCCAACTCTGTCATTCCCATGGTGGTCTCTGCTCAGGATGGCGGTGGTCTGGTTGCCCTCGTCAATGCCAGAGTCAACATTAGCGTTGCGGCGGGGCTGGTGGCGCCTCCTGTGTTTGAAAAGACCCAGTACTACTTCACCGTGTCTGAGGACGTCCTGCGTGGAAAAGTCGTGGGCATCGTCCAGGCCAGCAGCAAGACAGGTGGGGACGGAAGACATATCTACACTCTCATCTCCGTCTCACTCACTCGCTCACTCACCACGTTTGTGTCCCTCAGCCCATATTGAACAGTTCACTAAACATTTATCATTCACACTGGATCTTTTCTGCTCCCTGTACCACTTGAACAAATAGGCGTTGAGCCACTACACACACCTAACTCTGAAATAACATCAATCAAAAAAAATTCCATCTCACAACTGTGTTTATGTAATCGTTTTCTGAATTTTGAGAGCTATTACTGTCGGGAAAATTGAAAAATTACATCTTTGCAGTGTACTCTGACTCTGCTGCTTTTAGTGCAGCCTCCTGGGATGTGGTGACATGTCTCTGGTTTGTGTCTTTTCAGGCTCCTCTAAAGATATCTCCTACACCATCAGCTCTGGGGACCCTGCGGGTTACTTCACGGTGGATCCAGACACTGGGGCCTTGAGGACGAGTCTGTCCCTGGATCACGAAGCCCAGTCAACCCTTGATTTAGAGGTGCAGGCCCGCAGTGGAAACCCCCCTGCCTTCGGCCAAACCCGTGTCCACATTACCATCGTAGACATCAACGATAACCCGCCGGTTTTTATGCCCTCATCTTCGGAGTCGCTGCTGCTGCCGGAGCACACAGAAATGGGCACGGTGATGTATCGGGTCCAAGCTGAGGACAGAGACTCAGGAGTCAATGGACATCTCACCTTCGACCTTTCTTCTCCAAGTGTAAATCAGAGGATCTTCAGCATAGATCGCAGCAGTGGAGAGATCCGATTGGTCGGGAGCCTCAACTATGAAAGCAACCCTCGTTACGACCTCCAGGTGATTGCCAAGGACAATGGCGTACCCCAGCTCAGCGCCACCTTCATGCTTGTGGTTCACGTCCAGGCAGAGAATGATCAGGGACCTGTGTTTGATACCCTTACCTACCGGGTGGAATTAAAGGAGGGCACCCCGATAAACACACGCTTCCTGCAAGTCAGAGCCCTGAACAGAGAGACCCCTGGCTCGGGCCACTTCAGTCCCCTGGCGTATCACCTGCGTCCAGATGGAGACGCTGCAGGGTTTGGCATCGCGGCGGACACTGGCTGGCTGTTCGTGAAGAGCGCCCTCGACAGAGAAGTCAAGGACATGTATCTCCTGACAGTGCTGGCGAGTGCAGGTCACGGGCAGTTAAAGAAGACGGGCAGTGCCACCGTGCGGATATCGGTCACCGACGAGAATGACAACTCTCCCAGGCTCACTCAGGAGAGGGTCTTCATGGCCGTGAGAGAAAACCTGCCTGCGGGAACAGGCTTCGGTCACGCGTCGGCCACAGACCGAGACAGTGGCCCCAACGGACGCCTCAGCTACCGCTTCCTGCACCCGGACCGCCACTTCCAAATAAACTCCAACACAGGTTAATTGGAAATGTCATGTTTTTACAGTCTCGACTGGTTTATTGGAATGAAAGTGTTGAAATGTTAATGTGTAGTGTTGAGGATTGCTTCATTAGGCAACCAAAGAAACTGTGTGCATTCATGCAGAACCCTATATACACCAAGATGTGGAGGGGAGAGCTGACTGGCTGATGATAGTGTCGTGCTGTAATAAAGCTGCTGTCGACAGAAGAGCCTGCACAGGAGGAGAAGGGCAGCACAGCTAATAACATTTGTTGAATTGTGGATCTCCTCCTGATTATGTGAAATACCTGGAACATTTCTCACTGAAAATGGTCATGTCATTTATTTTTTGGAAGATTGAGCCAAAATGAACTAAAACTCATTTCTTCCTTCATGAGCTCAAAGATTCTTTGCCCCTCAATTTGAAAACCAATCATGATTTCACACCAAATACTTGTTATTCTTTGTCATCGAGAATTGAAATTACATGTGGACATTTTTAATTGGTGTTTAGTCAACCCAGTGAGTCCTCACTACGGTTGCCTCTTCCCTATTATCATAAATTAGTCAGATGATGGTGACAGCAGCACTGAGCATCCTGCTGGGCTCTAATTGGCCTGCTGAGCCTGTTAGTCTGTGGGTGGAGACTCCAACTCTGATTTGTGATCAGTTTCTGGCTGAGTTGTGAGTCTCCACAGCGTCTGCCAAACTTCCAGAGCTCCTCTATTTGTGTGTGAGAGAGTGTACGTACACATGTGCACGAACATCTGCGCTCTGTGCGTGTCTGCTACTTGTGTGTCACTGATCAAAGCCTGCAGGCTCATAAGTCTCTCATCATTATTCCAGTGCTCTGGACTTGTGCCTCTGCATGAAATTCCTCTCATCCACCTCTTCCTCTCCCCAGGTGAGATCAGCACAAGGACGACTCTGGACAGGGAGCAGCAGTCGAGCTACCAGCTGGTGGTGGTGGTGCAGGACGGGGGTTCGCCCCCTCGTAGCGCCACAGGCACGGCCTTCATCACCGTCCTGGACGACAACGACAACGACCCCACTTTTACCCACAGCCAGTCGGGGAAAAACCTCATCATGCAGGTGATGGCACGAGACCTGAAAAGCAAACGTGCCGAAATGGAAAAACATCTCTCACGTCTAAAGTTATAACCTTTATTTCTTTTAATCATCAGGTGACAGAAGGTCAGTCCTCTGGGGGTTTACTGGGCACGTTGCAAGCAAAAGACCCTGATGAAGGAGAGAATGGCACCGTGTTCTACTCTTTGTCAGGTACAGTTTCATCCATGCTCAATAATTATTGATTTATTATATGTATGTGAATAAGCTACATGTAATGGTTTAAAGATGTGGCAGAAGTCTGATTTTCTTTTTTAGATTTGTTTTGTTTTTTAAAGTTTACTTGTACTAGTTGCAGTGTAAAGTATTTTAACCGTGTATTCATGCATTTAAATCCTTGGTTGCTTTGATTAGAAACAAGTCTAAAAAAAGACCTGCTGAATAGACGCTACAACTGACTTGTCTGGGTTTATGTATTCAGGCCTCACACACACTTCATCTCCAGTGAAACTTTGGACTCTGTGTCTCCCCCCCAGGTCCCAGAGCTGAACGTTTCTCTTTAAACCCAAACACTGGCGAGCTGCGTTCATCATCTCCTCTGAGCCACTCGGAGCGAGCCGAGTACGCGCTGACGGTGACAGCCACTGACAGAGGACTGCCCCCTCGCAGCACCTCCTGCTCCCTCGCCATTCAGGTCAGACTTCCACTGGAGCCCGGCCAGCACAAACACCCTCAACCGCTCACTTATTTAATATCAAAGAATAGACTCCGGAGGCCGAGAGGATCCGTGTCTCCAGGCCCCTCCGACTGGCTGCAGACTCATATCAGCCTCACTCCTGACAAGCTCTCCCTCCCATCCCCTCCCTCTTCTTCCCCTGTGAATTTTCAAAAGGGAAATTTCTATCTGAAATGGAAAAGTGGGTCTGAATCAAATACTCCCAGCTGGCTCGTGATGGGGCCCAGCTGTAGACCGCTCTGATCAAGGTCACATTCACTGACTTCAACACTTTTTTTACACGGTAGCCATTTTTGCAAAGAGCACTGGGGCTATATACTTATGTAGCATTGAAGGTAATTTGGTTCATATTTAATGTAGACCAGAAAATGGACATAATGGAAGAACGCTGGAAGGGAACTCGGATTTATAGGCTCCCAAGAAAACAGCGTTGCCATATAAACAGCTCTTGTGAGTGCCAGTTCAGTTTCCATTCTAACAATAAAAAAAAAAAATGAAAGTCCTAATTATTAGTTAATGGGATTAAACAGTGCTGTGTGGTTTTTGCCCACTGACGCATTTCCTTCAATCATCTTTTCAGAGTGATTTATTAAATCCATCGTTGATAGGATGGGACGATAGCAATTTACGCTCTGGAAACGCTCCTTTTCCATCTAATGTGGAACCAATTTACAGCGTGTCATGTACGATTTCACAACAAACACTGTGTATTTATTGAGTGCCTACTCATTGTGGGAACTGTGCTGTAGGATGCAAAAACGCTAGACTATCCAGATCAGCCCTTCAGCTTACTAAACACTGTCAGTAACGCTGCTGCAAATTTGATCAACAAAGCCTCTCCATATTCCCCCCCTCTTCCCTTTTATGGCCGCTTAAATTTTTCCCCCATCTTAAAAGAAAAGAACTTTTATTAAAACAACGTGTCACTTGTTATTATGGCGCTCTTTTCATAGAAAGGAGAGAAGTAATGATGTTGTCGTCTTTGAAGACACTCGAACTGGCCATCAAAAGAAGTGTAAAGCTATACGCAGAACAGGAATTCACCCCAGTGCTAAATTCAGCCCCTCTCACCATAGTGCTCCTCTGATTGTGTTACTTTTATCATCCTTATTATTTTTCCTGGCAGCCGTCTGAGTTTCAGATTAAGTGTGATTAATGTTAGCAAGCGTGTTACTCAAGTCTATAAAAACCTCTTGTAACTGGTTTCACTTATTCCCAGTGAACGCGTACAGAACAAGAAGTTGGAAAAGCACAAAGTCTGGTTTTGCTTTGCCCCTAAAATCCATGAAATATTTTCATCTTTGTTTTTTTAAAATTCGAACTGAAATTGCCACCAGGCATCTCAACAAACTATTAGAGTCACAGACATCTTCTTTTGTCCTCAAATACACATGCAGTGTTTTTTTGTTTTCTTTCACCGCAGGTTCTCAGCATCAACAGACAAGCTTCCAACACCAATTCACTTTCCTTATCGTTCAACTCTGTGGAGGAAGCCAAGCCCGGCTCTGTCATTGGCTCAGTCCGCCTCCGTGACAGAGAAAGCTCAGAGGAAGGCGAGGTGACCTACACAGTGGTCGGGGGCACTGACCGAGATGGAACCTTCGTTGTCGACCGTCTTACCGGGGACGTTTATCTGGCTCGCGCCCTCGACTATGAACGAGACGCGCACTACACCCTGCACATTGAGGTGGATGACTTCTCTCACGACCCTCCCAGCAGCACCCTCGTCCACCTGGACATTGACGTAGAGGACAGCAATGACCACACCCCTGAGTTCCCTGAAGACCCAATCACCATCGTCATCTCTGAGAGTATGGAGGCCGGCTCTTCTGTTTATACTTTCCAGGCCGTAGACAAGGACGGCAGTGGCCCCAACAGTGAGGTGAGGTACTCCATTCTCCAGCAGTGGCCAGCCACCCCTGGCCTTCTACACCTCGACCCGTCGTCCGGGGTTCTCTCCTTGAGCCAGGAGCTTGACCATGAGGTCACCTCCAACCTGATCCTGGTTATAAAGGCGACAGACTCCGCCCTCGATGTCAGCCAGAGGCGCTGGGGCTCTGTCACGGCGAGGGTGTACGTAACGGATGAGAACGACAATCTACCAGTGTTCAGCTCGCCGACGGCCGTCAGTGTGATGGAGGACCAGCCGGTGGGCTTTGTGGTTTTGTATGTCATGGCCAGAGATGCAGACCAAGGGGAGAATGGTCGGGTGACCTACAGCATCGAGTCAGGCAACACTGGAGGAACGTTCAACCTCAACCCGAACACTGGTAAGTCTGGGCCAATGCTGGAGGTAGTTTCTGCTGTATACTGACTCAACAGTCGACCGGTTTTCATGTCACTCATGGCGAAACATTGGTGTTTGCTTTGTGAACTACAAATACTATATATGTTGTTGAAATTACATAATCTGGTAGGCATGTGCAGGGGTTAGCACTGTTGCAACACAGCAACAAGATTCCCTGTTTGAATCTCGGCTTGGTCTGGGTCCTTCTGTGTGGAGTTTGCGTGGGTTTTCTCTGGGTCCTCCCACAGTCCAAAGACATGCAGATTGG
Source organism: Hippoglossus hippoglossus (assembly GCF_009819705.1). Taxonomy (NCBI): domain Eukaryota; kingdom Metazoa; phylum Chordata; class Actinopteri; order Pleuronectiformes; family Pleuronectidae; genus Hippoglossus; species Hippoglossus hippoglossus. The sequence goes on from NC_047163.1 coordinate 5,666,493, forward strand.
GAGTTATGGTTAATTGGAGACTTTGTCTGTAGGTGTGAATGTGGGAATGAATATCTGGAAATATTGGCCCGAATGTCAGCTGAGATTCAGCTCCCTCTGTGACTCTCTAAGGATAAGTCAAATGGGTGGATGGATAATTTGGGATTTTATAGAATTATCATATTCTCTCTTATGAAAGCATTATTAAAGTCATATATGAGAGAACTATTTGGATGTGTAAGGTTCCCTTTTCAAAGTTTATTCATATGCACAAAGTTTCATTTTGAAATGTCAATGAAAAATACACATTAGATATCAACATGTGTATCACTGTCAACAGCAGCAGATCTCAATCTGTGTATTTCCAGTACCTGACCTTAGTATTATTGTGGCATGCTTGTTCAAGTACTTGAAATAATTGAAATACTATAAAGTTTAGTTGAGAGAGAAAAACTGCATCAGTTCAGATCCCTGTGGGTCTTTCCATTGGCTTTTTATGCAGTTATGCCACCTCTGAAGTCAACTTTACATCACATGTGTACTCCCCTTTCCATGTGACCCCCCCAACCCCCACTACAAGCACCAAGCCTCCCCCTCCATAAACACTCACAAACATTTACAATACTCTGCTTACTTCTAAGTGCAGCACAACTCTTGCTTCACCTCTCATGACTTATTTCTCTCAGTTGGAGACCAGACAGACAGAGCGGCCTGCCAAATATTAAAGACCCACCAAGACACACACATACATGTGCAAGCACACGCATGCACACACAGCCCATCATCTGTTATTGTGGATCTATTCCCATGAAAGACCAAAGAGCCTCCTGCTCCGGCTTCTGGGAACCATTAGAGAGGGGATCGGTTACGCGTGTTTATGTGTACGCACGTGTGTCTGTGTGTAGGCACGCACATGTGTGTGTGTGTGTGTGTGTGTGTGCTCGCATGATACCCAGTCACTTACTCAGCACTGACCTTGGGCTATTTGGTCCTGTGGGCTTTGTTGTGGTGTTTGAGACACGTGTCGGCGATGGCTCCGCCTTCGCCTTCAAGTCGCCAACCGGTGTGCCCCCTGGAGCTGCTTGGGGATGGAAACATTCAGGGGCTGTCATGCATGTCACTTCTGGTTCAGCCCCGTGTGTGCACTCATCTTGAAGTGTTTTCATGCACACTGGTTATTTGTTAGAATCATGACAGAGTTAATCCTCTGAGCACCTGGTTTGCTTCTGTTTTGGGGTCAGCGACCAGAGACCTGGGACCATCTCCACTCACTCTGTTTTCATTTCTGTGGCACCACAGTTAACCACAACAGAGAGAACCATCCAGCTATTATTAGGAGTCTATAATGTCACGGAGGGAGACATATTCTCATCACTCATTGTCAGGGGGGGAGGTCATTAATTTCACTTTCTGTGCGAAGGGAGGGTGGACGGGTGATCGCCTCTCTGCAAAAGGCGTTCAGGGATTAACACATTAAATGTTGTTTAAAAGAATCAAACCTCTGCATGTAGGACGAGAAAGATGTGTTTGTTGTCTGAGCAACCTCAGCTAACCCTGATACTACAATCCAAAGTGTTGGCGCCACAGACCACATAGGCTTAAGATGCTGGAATTGAAAACATCCAAAAAATAAAAACCTTCCTCTGTTTCCCACTGCTGTTTTGTCCTGCCCATGTGTTATCAGTGACCAGGGATAGGACAGGATCAGAGGACTCAAAGTTGGTGCAAATATTCCAGCCTGTAACTCTGACCAGATTAAAAGCTCGGGGGCAAATTATCTCAATCCAAGCAAAATACAAAGCAAAAAACATACACACACAGAAGAAGAAAAAAAAAGTTAAAAACCAAAACAGCCCTGGCCGACTCTTTCTTTAACAGTTGCAGCCCATTTTAAAGCATGAAATTGAAATTGAATCAATGCAAGTTCTACCCTCTTCGGGCAGGATAATGAAAAGGCAAGGGTGCCCCTAATTTCTACAGAGCACGGCAGGCCTGGCCGTTGCGTGTCTAGAGCGTGTGTTTACTGCTCTGCTCTCGACGGCTGCGGCATTCTCCAATGGAAAATCTCGTAAACTGTGGCCAGACCGTCGGCCTGTTAGAGCAGTGGTGGTGGTGGTAGCACTCAGGTAGGCAAAACTGTGTGTGTGTGGAGCAGATTAACTCTGATTTGGCCCTCACACGGCAACTTTTCACACTCGCTTTTTATACCACTCGACTACACACAAGTGTGGAAAGTGGTGTGTTTTATTGCCTTTGATAGCATGCCTTTATACCGTAGCTGTCGTGTGTAACTGCCTCTGGGAAAGAGGCTGTAATAAAGAACACCCAACCACAATCGCACACACAGGCACACACACACACACGCACACAGGAAATCGCTCCTCACGTTTCACCCCCGATTCTTCTCTCCGCAGGCTCTCTGTCGATCTTTAAACCTCTGGACCGTGAGGAGCAAGACGTCTTTAACCTTACAATAATCGCCGAGGATCATGGGATGCCGCAGCATCACCGCAACAGCCAGCTGCTGTGCGTCCATGTGATCGATGTGAATGACGAGGTGCCTTGGTTTCAGGAGAGCCAGTACGAAGCCCAGATCTCTGAAAACCAGCCTCGAGGAACTAGTGTGTTGACGGTTTCCGCTTCTGATCTGGACCAAGGTGAGAAATAAACAACTTTTACTCTCGTAGTTACTCCAGCTTTGGTTCATGTTGGCCTTTTTTTTTAACCAACACTTGGCAACGACTTGGTTATTTGCTGCTCAAAACAAGGTTTGGTTGAAACAAAAAGGTTTTAGGGATATAACTTACTTCTAACCCTTGTTTCAATGTCACTTAAATGACTGTATTTGAACAGGTCCTAACTACATGTTGAAACCCAATCATAGAAATGCTGATTATACAGCGTGTATAGTTACATGTAACCGAGACATCTGAAAAAAAAAAAACTTTCATCCAAATTTAGCCTGATCTTCTGAACCACAAATTACCTGAATCATGTTCTGTTGGCTCCAAATGATGTTGCTAAGTGGTCTTACCCTTTTAGGCCCGATCGTACGTGTGGTTGGATTAAGTGTCAAGAGATACCGAGCTGTGCTGCTTCAGCAATTACTTAAACGCCTGCAATTACCCTCCGCCTTCATATGCTAACGTCTGTAACGTGTTCACATTACAGACGTTAGCAGTTGTTTTTAATTGAGGACTACACAGGAGAATGGGGGGGAGGGGGCTGCGGAGAGGGAGCATTCCCCCGGAGTTAGTCAGAAGCACATAAAACAGAAGGATTATAAAGTTTTGCTCCAAAAGCGATTAGTGAGGCAAAACAGGTGAGGTTGCCAGACTGCTCTGTGCTAGCACGCAATCTGGCATTCAGACACCTGAGGGTGGGCCGGCAGAGCCAAGCGCTGACACGGGTAAACTAATGACAAACAAACAATTAACTATTCATGCTATTAGCGAGAGACATGTAAATATTATCCAAAGGCTTGATCTTGTCAAGTGTAAATTAAATTTTTGAGCTTTGGTAATTAATTGATTTGATTTCCTTACAGTTAATATGTTTGGAAATAAACTACAGTCACTTTGTGTGTTTTGCTGTAGGAACCAATGGGAAGGTGACATATGGTGGTATCTCAGTGGACGTCTTCCACATCAACCCAGTGACGGGCGTCATAACAACCACGGGGCCGCTGGACCGGGAGGTCCAAGAATACTACACTGTGACAGGTACTGCTTATGACTTTAAAATACATACTATAGTTGCATATCACAATTATTGATTATTATTATCGTAATTAATTTTGTGTTCTTTGTTCTGTTTTGTCAGTTTATGCAAAAGACGGAGGCCTCTTACCCAACTATGCTAAAGCGACAGTGAGGATCAGAGTGCTCGATGAGAATGACAACGTCCCTGTGTTTGGACGTCTCTACTACAGCATAGAGTTGCCTGAAAACCTGGAAGCTTTGCCTCTGTTCACCCTCAGAGCCACTGATCAAGATGCAGGAGACAGTGGGGAGATAAAGTACAGAATTACAGGTGAGAATTTGTTTTAGATGCGCTCGCAGCTTAAATTCTACAATTTAACATTTGTATAACTCAGGAACTAAATGAATGGTTGCTTCCCTTGCAGCTGGAGACCCATCTGGAGACTTCCACTTGGACGGGCGATCAGGAGTGCTGTCCACTTTGAGGCCTCTGGATCGGGAGAGGATGGCAAGTCACACCCTCACAGTCACAGCTCAGGACCAGGGTCACCCTCCCCTCAGCAGCACCACCACCGTGGAGGTTACTGTGCTTGACATCAACGACCACAGCCCCCAGTTTCAGAGCAGCAGCTACACTGCAGACGTTTCAGAAGACGTTTCCATTGGCTCCCTGGTCCTTGAGGTGAAAGCCATTGACCTGGACCAGGGCTCAAACAGCCAGGTGATGTACTTTCTGAGCCGTGGCTCCCAGAGTATGTTCATTATCGATGAGAACACAGGCCGCATTATCACAGCAGCGCCGCTGGACAGAGAGAGAACCGCTTCTTACACCTTCGAGGTGTGTGCCACTGACTCTTCCCCAGCGAACCCACGCAACTCCACTGCTCAAGTGACCGTCTACATTCAAGACGTGAACGACAACGCTCCCTTTTTCATTCAGGACCCGCTCATTGTGAACATCTCCGCCATTAGTGTGTCTAGCCGGCGAGTGCTGGCCACCATGAGGGCGGAGGACAAGGACTTTGGGGCAAACGGCTCTGTTTTTTATCGTTTTGCCAACCCTGTGAGGGGCTTTGCCATCAACTCGCTGACAGGAGACATCCAGGCCACGGAGAAGCTGCAAACTCTGACCCAAAGCCAAAGGACTCTGATCGTTCAGGCCATGGACCAAGGCAACCCGGCTCAATCCTCCCTCGGAGTGGTTATCATATATATACGGGAGCAGAGCTACAGAGGGATTCGTTTCTCCCGCACAGCTCGAGATGTCAGTCTGCAAGAGAACGCAGCCAAAGGTTTGCATGATGTTGGACAATTTCCACCTTTTACCTCTTTTTTTTAAATTAAAAAGTGGAGTTAAAATGTTTGAACATGTTTTTAACTTTGCAGGCACAGTAGTAACACAGACTCAGGCCAAGTACCCTGATGGCTCCCAAACTGGCATCAGCTACAGTATTTTCAGTGGAAACAGGAAGCAGTCTTTTGGAATTAACGCCATCACCGGTAAGTGCTGAGACAGCAGCACCGACGACAACATGATGTACTCTACATGCACAGTGACTCATTGTTATTTTTGTGAATTAGGTGAAATATGGGTTGAGAAATCTGAAGTCCTAGACTATGAGGAGACCCCGAAACTCCGCCTTGTGGTGAAAGCTGAGACGGCATCCTCCAGCTCCTACATGGCTGTCAACTTAATCCTGCAGGACGTCAACGACAACTTGCCACGCTTCCAACTCCAGAACTACGTAGCCTACATCAGAGAGGCACAGGGATACGATTTCCCCATTATCCAGGTGCAGTAGCCAGCCCCCCCACACGTTTATTATGCTTGGCTGTGTGAAGTTGTCGAACAGAAAGCACTCAAGCCTCAGAAAACCTGGACAGTTTCAGTGGAGTAGAGAAATGACCTCATTCATTTGACATGGTTCTCAGTGTCTCGGCTGAATATATGAAAACCTTTTTTGTCCTGAAGCCAGATCCATATAGACCTTTATGTGAACTCTCGACTTCCATGTCCAATTTTACTCACTAGTTAATCACTACTGTTGAATACGTCTATATTATTAACGTGGGCTGCTATTTTCTTCAGGTTGCAGCGGACGACCTGGATCAGGGTCAGAACGGTCAGGTGACCTACTCCATCAGGTCGTCGACCATGAGCGGCTTGTTTAAGATCGACCCACTGACCGGAAGCATCACCACAGCAGCCATTATGGACCGAGAGATCTGGACGCAGACAAAGTGAGTTTGATATTATTTTCATGTGGTTCTCCTCAGCTTACTATTAATATTTATATCAATTGTCTCTCTGTTGGACTAGATGTTTCCATGTTTGCCCTCTCTGCTCTGAAAATCCTTTCAGTTATAGAAAAAAGACAAATTAAGAGAGAAATTATCAATGAGTTTATCATGTTATCAAACTTATATAAAAAACATATTTCCCCTTAAGCTTGTTTTGTTTGATTTAGTATTTTCAAATCTGATTATTTATTATTATTTTTAATAGAAACAATGAATCTTATATATGTATATATCTTCTAATGCTCATTCTAAAACAAAAAACAGGCGGATCTTGGTGGGGGGTGGAACAGTATGCAGCCATATGTTATTCATAAAGTCACAGACACTGACACAGATTTTGTGGCACTAGGCTTGTTGTTACGGCAACAGACCGGGGATCCCCGCGGCTGGCTGGCTCTGCCACTCTCACTGTGATCATCATCGACCTCAACGACAACAGTCCCATGATTCCTCTGCATCGAGAGATCCATGTGCCCGAGGGTAAGTCGGCTTCGCGGGGAAGTTAGTCCAGCGATCTTATCGGGAAGCCTCACGTCACCGTCCCCGGCAGCTCGCGCAGCGCGGCTCAGTGAGAAAAGTCTGACCCTATTATGAAACAAGTTATTGCCAAGTTCCTCTGTTCATTTCCTGTCTATTAGATCAAGGCTTTTCCAGAACAGGATATTTTTTTTAAAACAGAAAAAAAGAGTCTCTACAACTTCAATATTTGTTCTTCCTCTCCTGTCTTCCCACTTTATTCTCACACATACAGACACGCTGATTGGCACAGTCATCACCACGGTGACAGGGAACGACGTGGACTCGGGGCCAGCCCTCTCCTACACACTACACCTGGATACAAGCAGCCAAGGCCTGTTTGGAATCCATCGTTACGGAGGAGGAGTATCGCTGACTGGCCCTCTGGACTACGAGGAGCGGACATGGTACACGCTGACCATCCGCTCATCCGACTCCAGACATCAGAGCGAGGCCAACCTCACCGTGCTGGTGGATGATGTGAACGATAACGCCCCCACCTTTACTCAAGACTTGTATCAGGTGCGGCTACATTCACACATCTGTCTGTAGAGCACTGGCATATTTGTTTAATTGCATCTGTAATGGATATAAATATGTCTCTGTTGTGTTTTTATCAACAGGTGACCGTATCAGAGCACCTCCCAGCAGGCAGTGCCGTCATCACGGTAACAGCCACTGACCGTGATTCTGGGGAGAACGGGAAGATTACCTACAGGGTCATGTCATCAACTAGGGGCGCCTTCTACATTGACCCAAACAATGGTGAGATTACTGTCTGCACATTTATGGTTGTTTATAGTCTTTTTCTGACCAGAGGTCCCTGTAATCATGGGTTATTCCCTAAAGCTCTACTTATATGCACATTTGGGAGTTTGGACATATTTGCAAAATCCATTTCAAAAAAAATATTTAATCATTTTGTTCATTAAAAGTCATCGAAAACCCGATTTCCTGTTATTTGCCTCAGATGTTTTGCTTGAGATAGCATCTGAAATAAGTGTGTTATAAAAGAGGACTCTTTCTTCGCCTCAGGTTATTCTGTCTCCTATTCTCAAGTGGAATTCCTTTGCCTCGAATAATATTCCCTTTTAAACAGAACATGCTCGAACCTGTTTGGTAATAAAGTTAATTTAACAGCTAATCACCCTGTGTATTGACTGGCTTTGCTAATTAACGTGATGAGGTCTAGACAGATGATTAAAATAAAGTTGCTCTTTTCGTTCCGTTTTCTCACAGGAACTTTGTTCATCAACCAAAAAACTGAATTTGACCTCGAGAATCCCTCCATCCTGGTGCTGATTGAGGCGCGGGACCAGGGCACGCCACCCCTCTCATCCATCGCCACCGTCCAGGTACAAGTGTCTGATGTCAATGACAACACCCCCATCTTCCACCAGTCGGAGTACAGAGTCACTGTGTCTGAAGACGGCCTTCCTGGATCAACTGTTCTGATCTTAGAAGCTGTAGACGGAGATTTGTCTCGGGACAACTGTGGTTTCGATTTCGCTATTGCCAGTGGAAACTCAGGTAATGCCTTCCAGATTGAGAGCAGCGTGCGCTTCTTGGAGGGGCAGGGCTTCCAGACGGTCGGCAGCCTGATCCTGGTGGAGGAGCTGGACTTTGAGGCAGTGCCCAGTTATAACCTGACTGTCGTGGTGTCCGATCGAGGAATCCCTCAACGTAGCTCCAGCGTGCCTATCCTCATCAGCGTTTCGGATGCCAACGACAACCCTCCGGCTTTCAGCCGATCAGAGTACAGCGTGGTGCTGAGTGAAGGTGCGGCAGCAGGGACAGAGATCTTGCATCTATCTGCCACAGATCCAGACTCTGCTCCCAATGGAGAGGTGCAGTACTTCATAAGCTCAGGGGACGAGACGGACATTTTCCAGGTGGACAAGTGGACCGGAGCCTTGAGGCTGCAGAGACCTCTGGACAGCGAGAGACAGTTGAAGCATATAATTGTTGTTCAGGCCACTGATGGGCAAGGGCACTATGCTCTGGCCCCAGTCCGTATTGAGGTGAAGGACATCAATGACAACTGCCCCTACTTTCCCCTCAAACTTGTAACTGCAAGCATCAGGGAGAATCAGCCCCAGAACGCCTTAGTCACCATGCTGCATGCAATCGACCATGACAGAGGCGTGTTTGGACAGTTGAGGTACTACATGTTGGACAACTCTAAAGAGGGAAGAGATGCATTCCTCATCAACCAAACTTCAGGGGAAGTGCGGACTCGCTCCACGTTTGACTTTGAGAAGGTAACCTCCATGGATTTTGTGGCTGTTGCCATGGATGCCGGCAACTATTCTGCCAGTGTAACGGTGCAGGTCTATGTCACGGGGGAGGATGAATATGATCCTGTTTTCACATCCTCGGAGTTCTTGTTTGAAGTGCCTGAGGGAGCAAAGAAAAGTCAGATTATTGGCAAAGTACAAGCCAGAGATGAGGATGGAGGCGTGGACGGCATTGTTCTCTACTCCCTCGCAGACAGTTCGCCTTATTTTGAGGTCAACAAATCAACAGGAGCTGTCTCCTTAAAGATGGACAGCTATAGTTCACATGGGAGTCGCTCTAAACGAGATGTGCGTCTGATGACACTGGACGTGACGGCTCATAGCCCCCTGGAGACATCACGCAAAGCTGTGGCTAAAGTTTCCGTAGACGTGACCCACACGTCGTTTGGTCTCACGACAGACATGAACATGCTGCTCATCAGTGTCATTGCAGTTTCATTAGGGGCCATCGTCATTCTAATCGTAGTCGCTGTGGCACTGTTTTGTGTGAAATTAAGACGTCGGAAGAAGGAGAAAAAAGCAAACAAACGAGCACCAACATCAGGCACGATGCTGCATAAGTTCGAGGAAACAAAAATAACGGCAAATGAAATGATTTACCACCAGGCCCTTCCTGGATACACAACGAGTCAAAGTGGCGGTGGTGGGGGTCCGTTCCCCCGTGGTGGATCGCTGGATCCCTCCCACTCCAGCGGGCGTGGCTCTGCAGAGGCCGAGGCAGCGGACGATGATGAGATCAGAATGATTAACGAATACCCACGAGTGTCGAGCATCTCCTCGTCCATGCAGGAGCGCATCTCAGCCCGAGGGCCGGACTCCGGAATCCAACAGGACGCAGACCAGCTATCGGACGTGTCCTGTGAGCCTTCCATAGACTGGTTCAAAGGGAAGAAACTGGGCAGTCTGAATAGTACTTTATTAGCAGGCCAGGTGCCAGTCTACAGGGATGAGGGGGGAGGGTATGTGGGTGTGGGACGGGGACTCAGCATCTCACATCCTAAAGACTATACCTTTCCAGAGGATGGGAAGCCAGCTGTGGACGGCTCCCTAACAGCCATCGTGGCCAGTGATGAGGAGCTGAGGGGCAGCTATAACTGGGACTACCTGCTTAACTGGTGTCCCCAGTTCCAACCCTTAGCTAACGTCTTTACTGAAATAGCGCGATTAAAAGATGAAACCGCTCCCCCTCAGTCCCGCAGGTCATTTCATCACAAAGCGAAGGCCGAGTCGAGAATCGACCCCCCGCCTCTCATAACCTCAGTGGCCCACCCGGGGGCCAAAACTGTTCCTCCAAAGCCCGTCGTAGGGAGGACGTTCCCACACTTGGCTTCTTTCCGACGATCTCCCATCAGCGCTGAGGGGTCGATCTCCTCAGTCGCCATGTCTCCCAGTTTCTCGCCCTCTCTGTCACCGCTGGCAGCGCGTTCTCCTGCGATCACGCCCTTCAGCGTCTCGCAGGGACCCTCTGCGTCCTTGATCAGCGCAAACGAACACAATTTGGAACACAGCGAGGAGGCAGAGCTGCGGATTTGAATTCTGAAACATGAATTAAAACTGAGTCAGTGCTGTCCCAGACCTATTCTACTGTATGACCACAGGGGCTGCAACTTGAAATGAGTCAATCTCATTCTTATTCTCCATCTTCAGAGAACAAGTACAAAAGGTTACATTAAGAAGTCCAAATAACTGAAGTTGTGGTGCTTACTGGAAAAACTGAACTACATGACTAACAGGCCAAAACGGACCATGCCTTTTGTGAATGTGTGTGTGTGTGTGTTTGTGTGTGTGTGTGTTTGCGTGTGTGTAAGAAACTCCTTATTCCTCTGTTGATCAGTGTTAATTTGCACATTCGAATAGGGATTCATAGATGATGTCAATATTTTGTACAAAAGCATTGTCTATATTTTTATACTTACATGTGGTTTCTGACAAGAAATGGCATTGAAGTGTCAAAAAAAGGTTGTTAAAACCTCAGAATATATTTCTATATTTGTATATTTGTAGCTTGTACTGTATACTTGTTTGTACTGTATGTTTTATCTCCTGTAATTCTTAACCTTGTGGTTTTAAATGAAGCTCTCCATTAATGCTTTATGAATTGGGATTTTTCTTTTTACAGATTATTGTAAATATTTATAGAAGAAGAGGCATCCGTGCTTGACAAATGAAAACATCAGTCAGAATAGCGCTTTGTGTGATCAGACTTTCTCGGGATCCCGTATTTGATCTCATATCAAAAGGTAATCATTGAATGTGAATTGTTCGAAGAAAATTGTCTCGGTCCTCGACACGTCACTACATTTTTCTGCAGAGGAAGATGAAGCCTGACGTCCAATGATCCCGTCCTTCAGGTTCTCTGGCTTTAATTTTCTCACCATGGGCCTTACTGCGTTTTTTCCATTTTGCATTGTGAAAGAAAATAACTCGCACGAGGCAGAACAATGAGCAGCTATGTATGTAAAGTGGCTCCATCAGCAGCCTTATCATTCCAGAGAATGTAAGCAGGCCTTGGTAATTTGTTTTACACATCTAACATTTGTTCGTAAAATATGAAAGAAACCAGTCTCACACACTAAGGGCACAGTCACACACACGCGAATGCAAAGCATAACCAAAGCTGAACTCCACGTGAAGCCACGCTGCGATTTGCCTTGCGACTGGAAGCAAACCTTTAATTCGCCCCCTTGCTCGCGCTGACTGGAAGTGAGTGGGAGGCTGAGGATTGTCACTGAAACATTGGCGTATGTGAGCTTGGGCCCTAGATCAGCGACATCTTGACACTAATTTCTGTCCTGATCAGTTTTATTGTATAGATTCACAACCAAACTGTAATGAATGTTTTTTTTTTATGGACCACAATTCACCCCGACCTTTCAAAGGCACTAAAAACAATACTGTGTGGATGGAAGTATGTTTAAGTGCATCTATGAATGTTCAAACACTACCAGAGAATGTTTCCTCATCAATCAGAAGAAGTTCATGTCATATACATGTTCAGCCATAATAGTTTTTACACAGATGCCTACACCATAAATATATTCATGACCGGAAGTGTATTTTTGGCAAAAATAAAATAGCATGTAAATTTGTATTAATAACTACCTAGAGCTCTGTCTTTGCTCTGTCTGTTTGCTCCTTATAATTACTGTAAGTATTGTCTTTTTCTTCAACCCCAGTTTTACACTCGTATATTAAGCAACACTAACATTTTACAGTAGTTTTATTTATTATAAAAGGTAAACCTCTGACGGATTTGGTAAATTATTTACGAGGACACTATTTTGACCACGGCCAAATACACATGAACACTACCTATTTGATAGAATGAGGGTACCTTTGTTGTTTGTATCGTTTTTTTGCATTGAACAGTTTTACCTGCCACTTACATTTCATTTCCTGTGTGTATTACGGTGCCATAAAGACGAGAAATTCCTCCAAATGTCGAAGCCTGTCCAGTTTGAGCAAAGTGCCTGATTAAAGTACTTATGTGAACACGTCGTCCCCTCTGTCGCATCTTTCTCTGCTCAGAGTAACGGTGAAAAAAAAGTTACTGCGTACTAATCCATGAAGGTGTTTTGAAATTTCAGGTGAAAGATTAAATACCTGACCCGTGTCCTACCCCGAGGGCTCATGTATCGAGCTCCTCTGAACATTGATGCTCCGCTCTACAGTATTTTCTGCAGATTCTAAATGCAGCTAAAGCCGCCAGCACTACTCTGTAACCTCAGGCTTATACCTCTGCATAAACATTACATCTCAAAAAAAACCTGAGTCCCAGGGGCAACAGGATAAATGGAGAAATGCAATCCCTCAATCATCCTGCAGTTCAGTCCCAGTGTCGTCCCGATCTTAAGAAAACATCTCTTAAATGGACGATATTGGATTTAATGATAGCCATTAAGTGTTATTTAGAACTTGATAGGTGTGTATGATGAAACTCGATCACAATACGAAGTAATTTGCTCTCAGATGCAGTCATTAAAAACAGCCATGAAAAAATGATATTATATTTTGTTCTGTCTGACATTCTGAAAGAAATGTTTCTTTCTTTAACATTGTGAGATTGTTTTATAGTATTCTTGTTGTTTTCTAAGAGAATAGTTAGTGGATCGTAATGTAAAATATTTATGTGTGTGTGCAATTTGGTGCAGATCCTAATGTGGTTTCAGTGCCATTCTAGTTCTACTTTTGAGGTGTTAGTTCAAATTAGCTCCACATTAAAATCTAATACCCCTCCTGAAATTTTGGCAACAAAAAGAAATCTGATTTGCATTTTGCTTTGCAGCTCAGAATTCATTATCGTGTTCTTACCGACGACACCAAACTCCAGATCACATCTCAGGTTTTTTAGTTCTGTATGAAACTGTATGTTTATGCATGAAGTTGACATTCTCCCAATTATTATCCCTTCTCTGTTACTGTTTGTGCACTTATCTTCATTATGCTCCAGCGTGAATATCAGGCCTCAGCTGTTTTCTTACTAATTCCTCATGGAACATGTGAGAGCAGCAGGGTTGAATACAGAAAATAATTTTAAGAAATCCACGTGCAAACAAACAGGCTTTATCTTTTCATCTTGCTCGTAAAAACTCTGTGGTGGCGACTCAATTCTGGCTCTCAAACGATACGGTGAAATAACAAAAAAACTGATCGCTTGTTTTACCCCGGTGAACTTTTCAACATCAGAAAGTTCAAGCAGGGTAATGATCCAAACTTTTCCTCTGGAGAAATGCATTTATCAGAAAATCTTTTGAACCTATTTCATGATTAATGCATGACAGTAATGTTTCTAAATAGTGTTATTTTTTTCGTATCCGCTCCCACCTGCACATTTGCATCATTCTCATCTTGCCCAAGGCCGGACGACGCCCCTGCTGCCTGATGAAACAGAGCTGAAACCGGACCGGCAGTGTGTTCCCGCTCCGAGGCCTGCCTCCAACTGGTTGTGCAGCTGAAACCCAAACCCTGTAGTATTCTGAGCAATTACATAAACACCGAGGCGAATTCATGTGAGTGTGTGTGTTTTCGTTCCCGGGCTGGAAATATGGGCGGAGATGGGCCAGATTGGACAGTTCTGCTGATGATACACGCGGCCTGAATTTCATCGCAGACTCAGGTTATGAGGTGAACGGCGTGACCCAAACCGAGCACCTTGGATCGGAGGCCAGTGTATACACAACAGAACTCAGATTATATATGAGTGAGAGGGCAAAAGCCAAGTCATTACTCAAAGATTAAATTAAAGGCTGCGAGCTAACCAAATGAAATCTATAATTTTCCCGTCAACACAAAGTGGATACGCAGGAGGCTGCTCTGTTAACATGCAATCATCAGTGCCAGGCGGCGCTTTTTCCCTTCAACCGACTCGACCTCTGCGTCTCTTATAGAGCCGTCACAGCTGTCATGTTTTCATGATACTGAAAATCACGAGTACACCATCTGTATTCGTTCACCTGGTTATTTATGTCATCTTATCATTATCGAGACTATTTATTCACGATCACATCAACCGATTCACACGAAGTTAACACTTGATTGAGGAGAAAAACCTAAATCGCAGCAAAACAGCAAAAAGACATTATTGCAATGTGTATTCCCCTTATGTCATGAGCTTTAGGTTGTGTCTATGGTCTTATAAGATGCAGAGATACTTCGCAAAATGATGGGGCATAACTATCTGACAGACATAAGCTTTGGATTTAGTGGCGTTGTATGCAGACTCACCTTTTTGTTGACCTTCACATTTGACTTGGAGTTTGGTGAAAATCCATCTATGTGTTGTTGAGTTATTTTGTACACTTTTGTATATATACACACGTTTGTATACTTTTTGTTATACGCCTGTAGCACAAGCCAAGTGCCAGGTAAGATGTAATGACTTCCAACAAGTTGCTGTTACATTTAAAAAAAGCTTTAAAATAACTTCTGTATGTTCTTTTTCAACTTTAGGAGGTAGTGTCTGTTCTTTTTGTAATAAAAACGATCGCATCACTATGATTAAAAAAGAACACGAGGATAACAACCACTTACAAACACCATTATTTACCTATAAATGTTTTAAAAGCACACTCATTTGTATTCAGCTCCCTGTTCCTGCTCAAAGCTGCGTTTTCACAGAGAAGGGGCTCGTGTCTTTGAAATCCTGAAACCTGCTGGAGAACAAAAGTGTTGTTGTTCATATTGATCAGTTCCACACTTTGATCAAAGAATATGCTAATCAACTAATTTCATGCATTGTTGAGTAGTTTCCCCTTGTCACCGGTGTAGCCTCCTGGATAAATGCAATATTCTCGCAAGTTTTCACGCAACAAGAAGAGAATGACTTGTTTCTGCTCTGGTAACGTCCTGTTTCCCGTCGTATTTCTGAAGGGTTTCATGTTGCTCAATAATTCATGGGCTGCTTGTTCCATCAAAAAGATGTAGGAGTTGCATAACTACATGATAACCTGTTCTGATGGTTCCACATTGGTAAACATCTTCTAGTCTTGTTTTTTTTTTTTTTTCGTCATTAGGGTGTATCGAAGGTTTGGCAAATCCTTTTTCCTTGTTTTATATTTCATTTAACAGTGACTAACTCTAGGATATATAGTTTAAATTAGTGGGGGGCAGTGGCTGAGGGGTGGCGGTTCAATCCTCAGTCTTCCGCATCTGCATGCCGAAGTGTCCTTGGGCAAGATACTGAACCACCAAATGGCCCTTCATAGATGTTGAATGCACTAAATGTAAGTCGCTTTGGATAAAAGCGTCTGCCAAATGACATGTAAAGAATGTAAAAATTATCCATTGGTGCGTGCCCTATAAACTAACTATCCATGTTGTGTATATATATATTTAGCATGCAGTGTAGAAGTCACACAAAGTTTTTACCTCAACTCTATTTAGTCACATGCGGATCTTGAATCTTTTCAGACTAAGCTTGACATCTGGCAATTCTAAAATTATATCAGAAGCTTGTACAATCAAGTGAGCAATTTTTATATCAAAACAGATATTTCATTCAGGTAGATTATTTTTCCCAGTGAGCAAGAAATTGTTTTATCTTACCAGGCAGTAAAACAGGTTAAACTTTTATATCCACCAAAATGATAATGATCTTTTAATCATTTTAAATGCTCTTTTCAGAAATTGCCTACTCGCATCTAACAAGTCAAATATGTTTTATTTCGGAACAGTCAGCTAAAAAACAGGATCAAGTCTGTTTTTATTACAAAAAGCTACTAATAGATAGTGTAGCATGTGTTGTCAAAAGTCCTTTGACCCTTTTGCATAGTTTTAAATGTTTAAAAAGCAAATTGTCCATTCTGACTTAAAGGGAGACATAAATCGATTTGATTGCTGAGTTATCGTTTCTTCACAATCTTCAGTGTAGAGCTGAACTGAAGATCAAACCACCAGCAAACACAATGACTGGACTTAAACTGGTCTGATTGGTGAAAAGTACTGATCATGTGCAGAAAGCTCATTTGAAAAAAAGCACAGGGACTCAGGATGGGGACCCCCATGTCACAGGCTTCATCCAGGGCTGCCTTCTCGTCGTTAAAGGTTTCCAAAAAAAGATTAACCCTCACTCAGATGTTCCAGTAAACTTCCATGCTCCTTCGCAGTGGAAGGCCCGTGCAGCCTTGAAGGCATAATGACTATAACGACTGGAGGATATAATGGTTTTAACATGGCGTCTGCAGAAGAACTTGTGCAACGAGCCCTTTTCACTGTCATGTGTTCAAAAGCGCTTTTCTATAACGAAGGCGCCAAAATAGGCAGTGCTTCAAAGATAGTTACCCAGGGCCTGATAATGTCTCTCTCATTCATAATCTCGCCGATGATCTCATCTTGATGACATAGTGTATGATGATGGATGCAGAGATGAATAACAGCTGCAGAGATCAGTGGGTAGAGTGAAGTGGATGGCAGTGAAGGATGTGGCCTGTGGATATAAGGAATGGGAGTCTTTGCATTGGGGATGTGAGCTGCTGTGTCTGCAGGCCGCTTGGTGAGGATCAGGCACTTCTCTGGAGAAGCCCAGGCTGCAGTCCAGTCGAAATGAGGCCAGACCAGAGAGGGGTCTCTGTGCTCATGCTTGGATTACCCATAAACCCCTCATACCTGCAGCTTGCACGGAAGTTTCTACTCCTTGTTCCCTCAGCGTATAGGGCCAGGCTCCAGGGATGCTCCATCCTCAGCTTACCACAATCCTTTCTCCAAACACTCCAGAGAGACTCCCTCCCCCCTTCGCTCTGTTTCTCTTGTCTCGTACGAGTTGTGTTTTTTCCCCTGCCTTTTTCTTCGAGGTCTTGCCAGGCTACTTGCGTGACTAGAGGGAGAGGAAAAAAAAAAAGGTTTCAAAACCCATTGGCACGCAAGCCCCAAATCTATTTTTGGGAGAGTGCACTTTTTTTTCTTTGAAAACAAAAAAGCCACAGGGAGAAATAGGCAATACCGGGGTGAAGGGGGTCTGTTTCTCATTTGGCCGGGGCCTGCCTCCTGTCCTGCCCCGCCAGCGTCAGAACCACAGCACTATGGGGAGAGAGGGTGGCTCAGTCAAGGGAGGAGAAGTGTTTTTCCTGCAAGAGCGCGGCCAAAACTGTGGACCCTCATCTTGGCCCTTGTCACTTAGCAACCATCCCAACCTGCTTCCCATTACTACAACATCTGCTTGCGTTTCGGGATTTGCTTTGTTTTGATTTGTTTCGCCCCTTTTTTAAATTTTGGTCTGAAATTAAATCACTGCATTTAAATTTGCTCCTTCATTATTAATTCATTTTCATCAGGGCATTGTTTGCTGGGCCTGCTGCAGAGGCATTAGCTGCAATCCACACCGCGGTTTGATTCCCTCTCTGCCTCTGTGATTTGTTGCCGTTATTGTGCTCAGCGGTTTTCGGATGAGACAGACAATGACACAGGAATTCAGTAAATTATGAATGAGGTGTTTTTCTTTTTGGAGAAATCTGAAAAATCTTCTTCACTGTTTTTGGTTTGCTTGTCAAGCTGTAAATTTTAACAAAGTAGGGTCACAACAACTGGGACTGTGATGCGTTGAATAAACATCGACATTTTCAACACCCATTCCTTTGAAGCAACTGTCGCGGCTGCGAAAAAAAACAACAACGACCACCTTGACGGCGACTAAACGATCGGTTATACAGCGGAATTCAGTTGATTCAGTAAAACAAAATTCCGTTCCCCTGATTTATTTGACAAAGACGCAATTAACATAATCTTAGCATAATTTTACAACTGGCATATGTTTTCTTTTTGGATTCTTAATGAGGCTGTTTGTTTATGCCAAGTTAAGATTTCATTGTTCTGGTAAGAGGAGACCAGAAGATGGCATCTCATCTGAAAAAAAAACTGTAATAAATTAAAAACAATGATGATGTAAGTGCTTTTCGAGAGTTTTATGTCGAACTATTACGTCTGACAACTAATCTGAGTTTAGAATGACAACAGTTGTAATTATACCCATTTAGGCGAAAGATGCTGCAGTCTGTCAGTCTGTCGGGCCAAAACATTATGGCATGAATGAAAACGGAGAGCTTTGTGGTTGTGGAGGATAATGACTCACAGCAGTGTGCTGCTGCACTGATGATGAAGTGTTTCCCATCACTGATTCTGTGATGGGAAATTTCTCGTAGAGACTTAGGAAAAAAACCATTGTGCCTTCGACCGATTCTGTCAAAACAAAAGCCTCTTTTCCTATATTTCAATCTACTGTGCGGCAGCAGAGCACATGGTTGAATATCCAGCCGTCCAAGCCCAGTACAGTGGCTCCTTGTTATACACTTGAAAAGTCTCAAATGCAGTATTGTCGTTGCTGTACACACTCTCAAATCAAAGATACCTAATGAACTCAGAGACCCTGCTATTATTCCCTCAGGGGTTATAGTGGTTTGTCGTCTGACAGGAAGGTTGGTGGTTCGATCCCTTTCTGCATACAGAAGTGTCCTTGGGCAAAATACTGAACCCCAAATTGCTGCACATGTAAAACTGTAAAGCACTTTGAGTCGTCATCAGGAATAGAAAACTGCTATATAAATATATAAATATAAATACAGAGCATTTATTTCCCAGTGTGGTGAGCACCCGACCGACATCTGAGCTGTCAATCATGACGCTTCATACTGCGCAACCATCAAATAACTCAAAGAAAACTTTCAAAAATGAGCACTTAAATATGCAGCAGTGGGATAAGAGCGACCTGAAATGACAGGAAACATCTTTGTGAAAAATACATCATTTTAGCAGGGACCGATTTGCTTCAACATCAGATGTTCAAGGTCTGAGATCTATTCGTTCTTTCTTCTACATCATATGTAAATGAGCTGCTCCATCCTCACAGTTCAACTCTCAGCTGGTGCCACCTTATCTGAATAACATCGGATTTTTAAAAATAAATATTATTTTTCTTGAAGTGAGTCAAATCAATCAATCCTTTGCTATCGGAGAAATTGAATTTGATTAAAAAGATGAAGAAGAGTACTCTATTGAAATTGGATTATGATGAGAGACGGAGTTAGATGCCCCATGACAAATCATCTGTGGGACCATTTTAAAAAATGGAATAGGTTTGTTATGGCCAAAACCCAAATCTCTGCAAAGTCATTATGAGAGTCATGGTTGGTTGAGATTTTAAAGACAAAACTGACTTTGGTTAAAGTTTGGGGGAAAGCATTACCATCACTGCCACCTCCCTTTCTGCTTGTAGCACAGGTCAAAATAAGAAACTAAGTATTCTCTACTTGCACAATGTAGTCGAAAGGATTGCTCAAAAACTACTGAACTGATGAAATCCATGACATTAAGTGGAGGGGTGTGGAATGACACCAGGAAGAACCCACTAAACTCACTAAATTTAGGAGCATATCTGGATAAACAGGCAGGTCCAGGAATGTATTTTTTTCACATGGTGATTAAGTGGACTCGTTTTCTTTAGTTCAATATCTCTATGGGTATCTGGCTCAGTTTAGGGCAAAACCTTTGGAGAGATGCGTTGAGTAACTGAATGAAAACAAATCCCAGCTCTGTTTTTTTTCTCACTGACTGAAAGAAAACGCTGGTAAGTGCAGCTCTGCTCTGAGAAAACCTGCAGGCAGTTTTTGGGAACTTGCATTTATTGGAATCTCCGAAGTTTCCCCACATGATGATCAGTCAAACTGCCTCTCCTGTCGAGTATACAGGTGCTGAGGGAGAAGAGATTATAAGATATCCAGGTGGAAAGTGGCCTCATATAGTGGCATATAAACATACCTTCTAGACAGTTTCAGCCTGATAAACCAACACTGAAGTCCAACTGTTGTAACTGAGGAACTCGGCGCTCAACACTTGCTTTAACAGATACCTCTACCTCCCAGTACTAAAGGTCCACAGCACATAAATCTAGGACAATGAAAACACTCGCTGACAGGCATAAGTAAGAAGACCAGGAGAAGGCATGAGTTATATTCATCTCTTTTCTTATTAAACTATCATATGTGACACTGTAACATATTTTACTGTAATTTATTAGAATCACAGCGCCAATATCTTGTGCATTCAGGTTTATGTTTTAATGACACCAAAATATAATCTTGGGTATCAATCAAGAAGGGTTGAATCAAGGGCGACTGGAGAGGCCTCTCGATGACAAGTGAAAGGTCTTCAAATATCCACAAGCGAGTCCAGAGGATCTTCGTTCAATTGGAAACTTGGAAAATTGGAAAAGAAATTGGTCATGACTGAGAAATTTCACTGACATTTTGAGGATTCTGTGAACAAATTCACTAAATTGGGTAGACTATAGGAATCTGTATCGCAATCCTTCCCAAGGGGAATCAAACTGTGGCTCCTTGTACACAACCTGTTGAAAGTGGGAATCAATGTATGTTGCTCGGTCTGGTTCAGTGTTAATCAGCAAAGTTGGTATGATCTCCCCCACTGGTTCCCGTGCAGCAGACTACAGATTTGTTTACTGCCGCTGTCTTCCCTCATCACCCCCCCCCCCCCCCTCCCCCCCTTGCTTTGCATGCTTTTCTCTCTTTACACACGTGTACGCTCACTTGCACGCAATCACAAACACCCCTTCATGCACAGATAGCAGGCTCGCGTAATTCAGTTCGTTAGCGAGATCACACCTTTCCTTTTGCTTCACACTATCTCGCCTTGAATCTCTGGGACAGTGTGACCTGTCAGTCACACACTCCACTCCTTCGCCATGTTCATGGTGACTTTTTGTCATGGCTGTGTTGGATAACCGATAGTTATGAAGGGTAACATTGATTGTTGAATAATATTACTGTTTTTATTTAATTATATAATGTATTCAGCAGTTGTGTGATGACGGGTGGATTGTGATTTTCAGTACTTGGATGCAAACTTCCCTGTTCACCCTATAAGACTGTACGTAAGGATGGACATTATAGCTCCTCAAAAGTGAAGCCAAAACATCTTTATCACCCCCTGGTGGCTGGCTACAGTATAGGTCATAAACCCCACCATCTCCATGTTAGCAGATGGGACATGGGCCAGAAAAAAAAGTAAAGGTGGTTTCTGTCACTTTTTAGCTCTGATCACACTGATGTATGTTCAAGTGTTGTATCTGATGAGTTTGGTTTTAATTAGTTAGTCGATGGGGTAGGACGTCATGATTGACAGCTGAGACTGACTCACGATTGGTCGAGCTTATGTATTGTCCCTGATAATAATTGCTTATATCTGCTAATAACCAAATCTGCTCCCAGAAGTACACACCATGGCCGCTAAACCGATTGTGAATAATTTATATGTTTTTGACTTTTTTTTGACTCCCTCCAGTCCCCTGGTTAAGAACACAAATAAATCCCTCAAGCTAATTAACCCCCTGACATCAAAATACGCTAATCCTGGCCATTTGGATTTAAAACCTGACTAGCAGACTGAAGAACACATTTCTAGATCCTTGTTCAGACCTGTTGCCTTTTAGGGCCTGTCTTCTAATACTTGGTGTTTCTGCTCTGTGTTGATGCCACGGAGCACAACAAGGCACGGCTCTGTTTTTGTTTCCTCCTGCCTGAAGGATTCCAGCATGGTCCCACCAGACACGAGCGTAGATGCAAGTCTTGAAGTTTGAACAATGGACTTGACACACTTAACCTCATCAGTCACTAAACACATTCTGTCATTTGGGTTTTAAACTTGGCAGCGTCGAAAAAATAAATGTGGGGTACAATAATAAAGTTGCAGCCAAGGGGGCAACAATAATTTATGATGATCCCTGATGATGTTTATATCAAACACACACACACACACACACTCTATTGCTTTGAGGATTATTATGGCACACACAATGAATTGAGAACATATGGCAGTGCTTAGCTGCCAAGTGTTTTTCTTTTCTTCTTTTCTGAGGCTTACTATCCTCACAGCACAATGAGAAGTGTTGAGGCTGGTAACACTGAATGCGGATGCTAGCCTAAAGGTGCATAGTCACAGAGGAGCTGGTGATTAGCGTGCATTCCCAGAGTGAAGCGCTTACACTTCGTTTATTGTCACTATCAGTTTTATCCGATGCGGCTCAAAAATATTATAGCAGTAAAACTGCATGCAAGTTTCCACAATTAAAGTTTGACACCAAACTGCACAATGATTCCTCGAAGCCTTTTCAGCTGAAAAATAGATCGCCTACAATTACTGGGCAGGGGTTTCTTTATCCCGCTGCTCTCGGGAAAACAAGAGCTTTGTCAGTTTTCATTCTAATGAAGGACTGAGACACACGTGGGATGCCAAGCGATTGCAAGTAACTGTAATTAACATCCTTTTGTTCTGCAAAACAAACTGTCCTCCCCCGAGTCTGGATTCTGTGGACCCGGGCTCTGTTAGCTCCCTCGCTCAACTTGACTTCACTCAAACCTTCGTGTTTACGACTGTCAACCTGCCGCCACTGTCTCTGTGTGGTCAGTCACACTTTGAATTGGCTCTTTTTAGATTCTCTCAGAAACTGCTTTTTGCATTTGGCCTGTTTTGCATTAGCTTTGAATTTCAGAGCTGAGAATTTTCACCTGGCTTTTATCCGTGTCTCTTTCGCCTGCAGCTGGCCAACTTATATTGTGCGACTAATTGGGCTTTTTCCACATGTGTCCTTTGTGGCCGCATGTTTCAACTTTGCGACCCTGTTTCTGTCATGATTAAGAATCCTGCATCGCTTTACAAACACATTAAGAATTTAGATTTAGTTTTTGGTCTGGCTGCGTAATGACCTGTCAACAACATTCTGAAGTGATTGAAAGTTCCAGTCTGGAGTTTTGATTTAATATCCTCCTTATCTTTTCTACAAACACCTTTCCGATCCACTGTGAATATCACCCTCAATTTCTGAGTCCAGATTTTTCACTTTATGACTGTCTTGGATTTCATCTTTGGCAAAGCAAAATGAAGTGATCAATCACTCCCCTTAGAAAATGATTTGAGGCAATATGGCTGCTGGGTGAATTGCTTATGACCTTGGATAAGGATTTCTCTATTTCCTGACATTTTAAATGGAATCTGGACCGAGTCTCCGAAAAACTTTTTTCGCCTGATTCTTTGTGAACTTTGTGCAAAGCTGTGGAAAAAAAGCTGAGCGTTCCTTTCATCACCACATGGCAACACAGAAAGTTTTATGACCAGTGTGCTGCTGGTTATTTGTCAGTGGTCTCACAAATGGCTCCAGAAGCCACAAGTTTTATGAAATAATAATGAATAACAATGAAACATACCTAAAACCATATAAATCAGTCAGTGAAGGTAAGAAATTGGTAATGACACAATCTATATGGGAGTTTTGAATGAAGTCAGTGTATTGAAGTGATCATCCAGAGGAAAATAAACAGAAAAGCTGATATTAATCGTGATTAATTCTGGAAGCATTTTCAGGCCATTTCCATCTGAATCACC
Organism: Hippoglossus hippoglossus; assembly: GCF_009819705.1. NCBI lineage: Eukaryota > Metazoa > Chordata > Actinopteri > Pleuronectiformes > Pleuronectidae > Hippoglossus > Hippoglossus hippoglossus. Next base: position 5,690,170 of record NC_047163.1, read on the forward strand.
TTTTTTTATATCCTGCATAAACAGTTGTTTCATCTCAACCAGCACGATTCCGTCTGCACGCTCGCTCCGCGGTCGGGGTCAGCAGCAGTAACCTTTTTTCTGCGAGCTGTTTATATGTGGGTGTCACAGACGGGCATGAAAGAACCTCTCTAGTTTCTATTATACAATAACGCCGCCACATGCCTCGTGCATTTTAATTTGTCAGTGAGCTGCCTGCTGACTTCAGAGGTCACAGTGAACTCTCCCTGAGTGGTGTGCATTTATCGAAAAACACTGAAAATCTAACCTTGCTTTGATTCGGAAAAATAGGAGCAAAATATTAAATGTCGACGAATGGGAGTGTAGGTTTGGATGTTAGTGAATAAATGTTGAGGAGGAAAAACAAACCAGCTTCAGTACACAGCGCACGTTCTCTCTCCGCTGAGAACTGCTCCTCCGACACACACTGGGACATTTCATCACCTTGTGAGGGGCATTATGGGTGTTTGATTCCCTCACTTGGTTTCCACAATAAAAATACACCAATCAAGCTTGGCTGAAAAACTAAAACCAAAACTGTGGTCAAACATGAAGTGTTAGTTCATTTTGTGTCAACACGTGTCCAACATGCATTTTGAGTTGGACAACTCTTAATTCCAGCACATTGTGGTTAATTTAAAAGTTAGAAATACCAAGAGACATCATCTTCATCAAGCAAAAACAAGGAGGGAAATCTTTCTTCAGAACCAGCAAAGCAAAAACAACCACATACTGAGTTGTTGCTGGTTGGCAGACACACAATTCAGTGTGAACCCCTCATCCTCCTGTTAAGTTTTTATTACATAATTATTCTTACTTTGTTCTAAACACAACCTGGTGGACCAGAAGTTGATAAATATACATTTGGTGAATAAGTAAAAGATATGAAATATAATTATCATAATATTTCGGTCCAAACTTTTCAATTTAGATGGAATAAATGAAAACCTGTGTGCCTTTCGTGGCAAAGCACATGGTAGGATGTTGTTTTCAGATTGTCTCTGCTTCGTGTCCTTCATGGAATGTGTGTTTCTTCACTTTCCAGCTGTAGCAGCTGTGCACATGCACAATATGGTAACAATACTTGCAGACCTGCGAAAACACACTGTTGTGTCTGAATTCTTGGGTGCCATTCTTCATCTGTGGCCAGTCCAGTTGGTGGACTTGTGTCGTAAATCAGCTTCTACCCAGCGACAGCACGGTGTGAGTGGTGGGAGCCAAGCAGTTTGAACTTCACTGCTCCAGCCGAGCGCCTGGAACGGGCCCAGCTACTGAGAGAGCTCAGAACAAGAGCGAGCGATCTACTTCAAGTGGAAAATATTTTAGCCTCCAAGCGCATCTGCTTTCACTTTGATTCCACATCTAAATAGATAGTGGCTACAACGTGTGCATGATTATGTGTTTTACACCGCAATTCACTTCAAAAATATTGATGTTATGGTGATTTTCTCTCGTCATTATAAGCTGTTCACTACGCAGGGTCTGCTCGGAGCTCGGAGAAACGCACTCAGCATCTCATAAAAGTTATGGCTCAAAATTGCAAAACGTTTTAGTGCTCATAGGAAACTATTAACTTTGAAACTTTAAACTCGGACAAGAATGTCATTGATAGCCTCAGAAATCGCCTGCTTGTTGCTTTGAGTCCCGTACAGAGAAGTAAACCACATGATGACTGGAGTTTAATCTCACTCGTAATGCCCATACATATGGATTATATTAAACATTAAAGACATAATTTAACTTATGTCTACTGTGCGTCTAGACCTAACCCTGACCAACTCTGCTTTAACAGCGTGTTTAATATTGTAGCTATACGACGATGAATTATGCTTCTGAGATGACAGACTCAACACACGCACACACATCCTTAAAAAACTAAATGGACGGAGTTATGGATAAATTAAGGTACGAGCAGATACACTCAAGTCTTTGTTGTGTACCTGAGCATCAAACAAGCTGATTGGTTAATCCCCACTTGTGTTGTGCTCAAAATGGATAATGAAGAAACCAAACATTACACACAAAAGCTGGACATTAGACAACATAAACATACATAAAGGCTCCACACAATATGTTTGACCACACATGCAGTCTGAGAAATATAATTTGGCTTCATCTATTACCTCGCTCAGTTACACGAGAATTGATGCCAATTGAGCTTTTATCCGTTTTGTCGTGAACAAAATGAGCCATGACCAATACTAGCAACTGCACATCCTGCAGTAATACGGGTCAACGAGGTTTCAACACCAGTTATTTGGAAGGAGAGAGAATTTTGGTGTTGCCCTTTCTGCAGAGGCCAAGAGTATCTCTACAGCTTAGCCTGACCGTGATCACGTAACTATAACCACTACCTGTGGTATCCGCACTTGAGTTAAAGGTCCAGTGTGTAAGATTTGGACGAAAGGGATCTTTTGGCAGAAATTGAAAATAAAATAATGCTAGTGATGTTTTCACTTGTGTTTCACCTGAATTGTACAAGTTTTGGTTTTCTTTAACTTGAATGGGCCCTTTTATTTAGATACTTTATATCTGGAGTGGGTCCTCTCTACGGAGGCCGCCATCTTTTTTTTTTACAGTAGCCCAGACTGGACAAACTGAACATCTTTTGAGTTTACAGGTTCTCTCTCATGATTGAGGTGAGGGGTATTCAGCTGCAACATGCAACTTTACCAATAGATGTCACTAAATTCTACACACTGAACCTTTAAGTTACTTTTTTTTTAACTCTACATTCATTTTGAAACTCACATCTAGTCTTGTTTCAGATCACCTCACCTCTGATCCTCCTGTGTCTCCTGATTAAACCACACCTGCCTGAATGTGTCACACATGTGTGTCTTACTGTCTCCACTTCCCTTTTAGTATTTAGTCAATGAGTTTCCCTAAGTAATCGCCAGTTTGCCTGAGTTCAGCTTTCTAGCACTTTATTAGTACAGTTTGTATGATTTGTGATCCCTCTAGTGTTTTCTATCTATTAACTGACATTTTTTGGTACCTCTTCAATCTTTGAAGAGGTACCAAAACAATATTATCATTATTATTACTTTGACACCGATGTACTATACTTGAAACACTTGTTTTCTGACACATGATGATGTTTATTCACATAACTACACCTTTCCCATTTTCCAACCTTCCAATAGATTTTTAGACGATATACAGTCAACCGGCCTCAGCTTTACAGGTGGATTATAGGATCTCGTGTGGGATGGCTGCTACCTACATATTTCAGTATGGATGGGGTTTGATCATCATGATGTATATTTGGCAGGACTAGAGAGGAATGGTATTGATGCTGTTCCTCCCAGGTGCTGCTGCAGAACATAGATCAAAGGCACATGTCAGGAAAAATAACATAATAAAATTATAGAAATGAAACATTAAAACTATAAATAATATAATGTCCTGTTCATTAAACTTTAAACAGGGATACATATTTGATGATGGCAGACTGCTAATTGCTGTTCAGGCTGTTAGTGGAGAGGTCTGCCTGAACTCTGTCCATGCAAAGTAGTCTGTAAAGTCGGCTCTTTCTGGACGCCCATGCAAAACTGAACTGTAGTGCAGGACACTCATCTGTCTTCACAACTCTTTGTGTGTCCTCTTCTATTATTTAGCTCTCTAAGTAAGTCCACTCACATTTATCGTGACCAAATTTAGAATCCTCAAACAGCCAGCCATTGCAACAAGTTTTCTGGGATTTTAGTAAGTATGATTTATGATTGTATGAAGAAATTTAAGTTTTGTAAATTTTTTGGTTTGACGCTTGGAACAAGACGTTTGAATGCAATGGAATTTCTGCACAGGTGAAAACATGACATAATGTGGAAAAGGTAAAACCATCTGGATCCAACATGAGTGTAGTCTGATCCAGGATTAGGGGTTTTTGGAGTTGGAGATGAACTTCCTAAAGTTCCTAAAGGCCTCAGTGATCCTCTCTTGGATTGCGATCATGAGAAAGTGGTGCCCTGATTTGCAAGTCTGTTTTAAAACTTGAAAAAGTATCCTTCGGTATTCACAGAAAGGGAGATGAATCATGAGTCTCCTGATTAAAAAGGTTACATGTACGAGATTTTAAACATTAATATAGTGGCCAACAGCTATTTTCTAGCGTGGAGTAATGGTGTCCTGAGCAGAGAATGAAGTCACTCTCCCTCTGTATGTGGTGTAATCTGAGCTTCTTTGTTCTTTATTGTGGTAGCTGGTCCCGGCGCACATTTAGTGCATGTGTGTTTTAGCATGTGACCCTGTAACTGTTGGCCCTCCACACATTTAAAAAGCAAGATGGCAGAGTCCATTACAGCTCTCAGGTGAAAGTGATCTTCCAGAATTTCCTCCACTGAATAAAGCACATTGCTTGGCAACAAAAAGGCTTCCAATAAAAGCACCTTTCACACTGGACGAAAAACCCACTAACACCCACTAACATCTGGCTTTTGTCTTCAGGGTCAAATGAGTAGCAACTCTGCAGTAGTCACAGGTATTTGTCGGCCCCAGCTCCAATCGGCAGTGATGTCAACACGGCACCAGGGTGGAGCCACTAATCTTTGCCCCTTTACCAGCGCTGTGACGTCTTTTAGATTACTCAAACAGTGTAAATACACCTGTTAACTGCACACCACGGTGCCGTTAAACCAAAATCACCTCGTTTAGCAGCCCCAGAATAAGTTTTAAAGACACACATTTACGTACATCACAGGGAGGCTCAGATAGTGAAAGGAGGACCAAACAAGAGACAGTCTGCACACGGCTGCCTGGATTTCCTTTTTTGGGGGGCTTTTCTGTAGAAACGTTACTCTATTGTGCTTCTGGTTGTGAGTTTATGGATCACATTTACTTTATAAACATGTGTTTTGTCTGGAATTCTGTTAGTTTAAAAGGTTAAGCTAGGGTTAGTAATCCTGGAAAAGTTAGCGAGAGCAGGCTACACAAATGCAACGATACATCCCACCCCCTCCCGTTGGCCCTCCCGTCAAAGCCATGCCCACAAAACACATGAACTAAGATAAGATAAGATAAGATAAGATAATCCTTTATTAGTCCCACAATGGGGAAATTTGCAATATTACAGCAGCAAGTCAAAAATAGGCATCAGTAAGTAATAATAAGTAACATGCAATACCTAAGTGTAAGGAAATATACAAAATATAGAAAAATATGAATGTAATAAAAGCATTCGGTCTCAATGAAATGATTGGTAACGAACAGTCCTGAAAGGGCTACAGATACTGGATTTTTGTTTTTGTTTTCAGACAACTTTATTTATTGATGGCTATCGGAACGTGAAGAGGATTTCAACAAATAAGATAAAAAGTATTTCTTTCTTTACTCTTGAGCCTATTAAAAGGTTCTATACACTCATTGAGACTATGTAGATTTTGACCATTCCCAAGATCCATCTGCTGCTTTGTGAACAATAAAAAAAGAAGGACATAGCTTCTATGCTTCCAAAGAGCATCAAAAGATATATTTTCTGTCTGACTAACCACAGTTATCCAGCCGACATTGTCAGCTACATTAAACAGTTGTTTGGAAAAACGTTTCCAGAACTGAGGACGTCCTGCTGAACAGTGCATCACTCATAGAAACCACAAGAAGAGACGGCTGACAATGTTTTCTCTGTCCAAGTTTAACTTATGTGTAATTTTATAGACATAATTCATCATTTTATATTGTAGCATTACACAAATGCTTTGCTTATAAAATGTACATGTCACAGCAGCAGCTCATGAACTCAACACCAGTGGGTGCTGGTCAGCTCAGCAGGAACAGTTTGGTGTTAAAGAGCATTGTCCGAGAATATATAGAGGAGCAATAGATCAAAGCACCGATCCTGTGATTTATGGAAGACCTGTTGCTCCACCGGGAAACATAATGAAATATATATGTGACATGTTTTTGTTCTTGTCAAAAGTGCTGTGTAGGTAAAACAAACAAACAATGTGCTTATTCAGCTGCACAGATTCAGAATTCAAGAGTACAAAGCAGAGCTACAAGGAACTTTCACATACACAGACAAAAGGATAGATAAATGGAGCTTACTGCACATATTGTACCAGCACTGGTGACATTTTGAATCTTCCCAGTTCTTAAAATATATCGAGGATCATGTTCCTCGTCTTTTTAAACATTTAAACAAATTAACATTACACTTATTTGAACAATGCAAAGCAGATTGTACCACATAAAACGATTGCTTAGGAGCCTGGCAAAAGTCAGACATCAGGTGTTTGTTCAGTGCCAACAGGCCCAGGTAGTCGAGCCATTAACCAACACACGCACATCTGTGAAGCAGCTTTTACCTTAATGAGTGGCAGCCTCAGTATTTAGTGTGTAGGGTTCTGGAAAAGGTACCAGGTGGAGGAGGGTCGGAGGTCCGAGCTGACGGTGACAGAGGGTGAAAGCAGATCCTTATCAACAAACAGCGCTCGGCTCCACATCTGCTTTATCACACTTGGACTGTTGTGATTCGAAGGGCAAGACATGTACAGGTGCTGTTCCACTTACTGCATACCAGAGGAACCGTGTCCCATGTGAAAAGAGAAGAAAGAGCAACAGGGGTCAGATGTGCTACTGTGCGATGTGCAGAGCTATTTCTACAACCTGGGTTTCTTTGAGTCCCGCAAATCTGAAGCCAAAAGCTTTGTTACCTCTGCCGAGAAGGTTATGTTTCCACCCGTCCATTTGTGTGTTGGTTGGTTTGCGTGTCTGTTTGTTAGCAAGATTACATAAAAACAACAAAATTGATTTCCATGAAAAAGGAAAGATGGGACATGGGCCTAAGCAGAACCCATTCACTTTTGGTGTGGATCCAGATCAGGGATACAGGATTTTTTCTTTTTTCACTTCTTCACATTGGAAGAAAGGTTGCCTTTGAACATTTTCATTGATTTTTCAATTCTTGAATATCCTTCATTACCCTTCATTGTAATTAATGCATAATGAAAAATATCTTATAGCATTAACAGTGAGGTTTTAATATTATTACAGGTGACAAGACGATAAACTTTGGGGGTAAAATTCCTAACCCCTGTACATGTTTTTTCTCAGGAAGCCGAGCAGAAGGATTCAGGAGAGTCTCTATGTCCCAGATGTAGTTAAAAAGCTTCTCACTGGCAGAAAACCACTGAACTCGGCTGAATGCTGAAAGCTCTGAATATTGATGGATTTCATGAATGTCTTGTCAGAATTGTGACCCAGCTATTGAAAAAAAAAAAGCCTGGTAGAATTAAGAAACATGAATAGTGGTGACCGCACTTTCAGTAAAAGCAGATGGATGGATCTTTGGAAAGTCTCTGCCAAGGCCATTCAGCTAACTGGGACATTGTAAGAGTCTAACCCTGCCTACATGTGTGATAAGTTCTACAAAGCATATTGTGTGAAGAACTGCACAAGTAGGAGCATTTTTAGGAGCTTATTAACATGATCACTCGGCTTTCAGAGCGACACTGTGTCCACTCCTCTGCCTGTAATATATGTATATACATGGCATTAACCACAAGGAGAGGTGGCACATCTATTCTATGTAAAAGTTTACGAACAAAGAAAGCCAAAGATACTAGCGCTGCCATCTTGCACTGGAGTCCCACCTATTCACTCGCCCGAGGTTAGCAAGTTAGTTTCAGCTGTCGATTATGATGTTTCAACCAGTTTTTACAGCATCAAATATCTTTTTCAATATCACCAGATCTTTAAAAAACTACCTGATATGACAGAAGCTGTCTTTGTAAAAAGTTTATTTAACATGTACTTCGACTTTTAAATTTGATCCATGTCCCATGTCCCATCTGCCAACACGGAGGAGGCTGGGTTTATGACCTATACTGCAGCCAGCCACCAGGAGGCAATCAAGATGATTTGGATTCACTTTGGTGGAGATGTCATGGTCATCATATTCACATACAGTCGGTGTGGTACCAACACTCACCATATGTCTATAGGACCTTTATTTGCAGATGGCACGATTCTTTTGACAGTTGTGACGTTCAGGTTTCATCTTTCTAAGATGTTCTCATGAGTGAAGGTAAATAGTGACCGACAGGCGTTCTCTGCACACATGGAATGATGCTATTATAAGTTTTCAGTGACTTGCTTATTAAGGATCTTTGGAACTGTAACATTGGCCTTAATGTTTCAAAACTACATGTAATACAAACCTACTTTTAAACTGTATTTCTATTATAATTAACTTGTAATTGTTTTTTCCTATAACCAAGGATCCCATTGCCCTCCCAGTGGTCTGAAGGGGGAGAATCTCTGTTTGAATTGCCTCCTCTCAGGTTTCTTTCATGTGAGCACACTGGAAATTTCTATATATATTCTGTGCAGTAGAAATTAACTTTTCATGGCACACTGGAATCGAACACATGGCCGGTGAGCACCCTGGGATCACCCCAGGAGAGAAGAGGACGTTCTAGGACAGTAGTGCTGCTTCCTATATCCTAAACCAGAACTGGACATATGGTAGTCGGAGAAAAATACTTTATTGGGACACTGGTCATGTTTTTTGTTTTGCTCATATCTTTCATATAATTTGCATTAATAACATGTAATCATGGTTGCAGATATTATAGTATTTCCAAGAAAAACCATATTCAAATCATGGTAATGGGATCTGTTAGAATCAAAAGTTCTCCTATCTACCATTTATCCCATAAAGATGTGGCTGCATGTCCACAAATCACCCTGGTTTGTATAGATTTCCAACTCTATATTTTTCTTTATGCACACAGTAGTTTTTATGACATTGCCGTCCATAGCTGGAGAGAAGCTGCATGATTACAACTGGAGCGCAGTGTGTGCAGCAGCCTGAACAAATGTGAACTCAAGAGAATGAATCGGAAAGTTTCAAATGTTTGTTGTGTCAGGAAATCATCAGGACAATTATGTTCCACATGAGTAAAATAAGAAAACTCATTTTAAGCAGTTTGTTATTGTAAACATTGTTCTGCATTTGCTTGCTATTTGCAATTCAACTGACTGTAAACTATCTTTAAATATGTATATATATAATGTACATATCTGGAGTTTATTTTCATAGAGCAGTCCAAATTCATGGTTTACGAAAAAGCGGGAAACTAGAATGAGTGAGATTGCAAAATTAGAGACCTGCCACACAGAAAATTGCACGGCATCGTAAGTAAACAGTATAAAGAAACTAAACATGCCCTTTCGTGCGTATCCTGACCACAGCCTCTGTCTGCAAACCAAAGGTAGCCTTCACGAAAACAAAATTAACAACTGCTTTAACACTTCAGTGAAAATGCCAACAAGGCCTCTGTGGGGTTTACGATTCTTAAATTGCCCCCACGGTTTATTTGCGGCCTCTGTAATGGTTGTCCCTCTGATTATGCAGGTGAATTTAATTGAAAACATCACAGCATTAGCACAGTCTGTGTTTTATTGGGGCCATTGCTCTCACGCCATACACCCCGGGTCACTGTGAACACTCACACCCAGGCCATGTGCTGAGGGTTCAGGCTCTGTCTTGTCAATCTGTCTTGAAAGCTGACAATGACTTACACTTTTGAAATGTCTTAGATGTCACACTCACTGAATAATACCCTGAAGTTTTGTTTTTGTTTTTCTTCTCGTGCATTCAGATACGACTTGCCTCAGTTGTTTGGGACTTAATTTAAATACTCTTGACAGCTCTATATATATTTCTAAATGAAGGGTTTCAAAAAGAGGATAGAAGAATAAAAGGGGGACAAAAGAGTCTTTATGTCAACAGTGATACATTAGAAAAAAACATCTGTCACTCAAAAACTAAATGTTTCGTGTTATAGAAATTTGAAATAGCTCTCTAAAACATGCTTTATTCCACACGGACCCATGTCTGTACATTCTCTGTAGATGAAACATTTTTAAAGGGAGGGACATTCAGTAATGGGAAGCATATAAATATACGTCCTTCCTAGTTATGTGTTGTCTTCTCAGACAATCTCCAATCGACATCGACAGCATCCAAGGATCCATTATGATGATGAATTGCCGTTTCTCTGTGAGACCATTGATTGAACCACCAACTGGGAAAAAGGTTGACAGACTGTTTGAAATGGCGTATTAAAGACACTGTGTAAATGACTTCCATATGCTCTATAATTTAAAAATTGAGCCCTGTTTGTAATTCCCATGGAGTTAAAGATGCAGGCAGCATCGTTCTGCCATGTTTTTCTGGATTCCCCTGTCTCGCTCCAGTCGTCTTGTTTGCTGCAGCAGAGCACAGGGGACTGTGTGAGGATAAAATTGCCGCCCAACATCTGGAACCATGCTTAATGATCATTAAAAAACAAGATGAACTATTCTGCAAATTGACAGGGGGAAGGGTACACTGCGGTCTAGATCTCACGCTCTCCTCACATGCACACCCTGGCTCTTTGACAGTTAGTGCAGTCTCAAAGGAGACCCCGCCTTAGACCTTTAAAATTTAATTCGGCCTTGTTCTAAATTTATAGGGACACTAAATTTACATTTCCCTGTGTGAGAATTTTGTGTTTTAAAATTTATATCCAGGGGTAAAAGTAAAGGGAGCTCGGAAACTTGCATAAACCCCCCCCTGCTACCTTTGTTAAAGTATAAAACTGTTACAAAGCTACATCTGTGATGTTCATCACACTAACATGGTGAAACATAAGAGAACTTGTGAATAAACTCCACTTTAATAAACCCTAAGTAGCTCATTACATCTTGCGACTTTGTGAGAGGCTATATAGTCACTAACTGCTGTCCACGATTTCCTTTACCTCCTCTTCACAAAAACAAAACAGCTATATTTAAAATTCAAACCTCGGTGACGGCAGACTGGTTGTGGCCCATGAATAATGTGGAGGTCAAAGGTACCGGAGCTAAAGGATGTTGAGTCAGTCCCTTTCTTCAAATAGTAAGTCAAAACATACACTTTCAATTATTCACTCGCCAAACTGGAACTTAGGTAGCTGGCCAACCATTGAAACATTCAGCTTTGAGATCAGCTATAGCCTTGTGCTTTACGATTTTTGTGACTTCAGTTCCTACCCTCTGTGAAAAACATGTTAATACTGACTGACTTGTGTGTTTTATGATCCAAAACATATTACTGTATTGGGTGAAAGAAGCAACTGTAGCTTTTCGTTCCATTAGTGAAGGGTTGGATTCTTAAACAAGGTTAATTTAGAATCACAAGCTCTTTTCAGGCACAAACTGCAACATGTCAGAAAAATTGTGTCACTACATTTTCCAGTTCATTTTCCCATATGAAGGAAAGACCTGGAGATTAACCGCCGTCAGCCATTATTGTCAAAATCTCTTGAATTTCATTGTCTTTCGAAGTTGACATTTTCATCTGCATCCTCATGTCTATGGCAGCTCTTTTTCCTCCTGAGATATTTGTATTAGTTTTGTTCTCTTTCAGTTTTGTAGCCGTCACCTGTTGGAAACGTCATCAAGTCGCCCGACTCACTGGAAATTTTCTGGACATGGGCTTACTCCGACATTTTCCATTGATTAAAGGGGTCTGGCAGGAGAAGTTATGGAAAATGTCCGGAGCAACAGACTTGGATATTTGGGTTCTCACTTACACAGCCGGAGTTCTGTGTGCGCGTGAAAGCAGCTAAATTCTGTACAAGGGATTTTCAAAATGAACTGGTGCTCTCAATAAAATATACTAAGACGTACTTGCAGTAAAATATGTAGAGATAAACAGCCTTGTAACATACATACTGCACTCAGTATAAAACAGATTACTACAATGGACTAGAGATTGTCAAACATCGTCAGACACTCCAGAGAGAGAAAGAGCGAGTTCCTTCAACTTCTACATTCTACTTTAGTGCTTCAAGATATAATTTATGAATTGCATGACTGCAAATGTTTACACACACACGAAAGAATACTTAACCCTATACTTATGTTTGTATATGGTGCACCGCATACTCCGTCCAACATTATGCTCCAAAAATCTATGCATTTTGGCAGAAGGATCAAAAGCAAAAGTATCATGTCAGTCAAATAGCCTTTGACAAGCTGATTTGTAGATTAAGGGGAAAAACATGAATAACCCAGCTTCATCATTTTCCATTTTGTTGTCTTTGATCTGTGGGAGGCAGTAGTCAAATTCAGCCATGTACGATCGTCGGAAAAAAGAAGGATGAGTGCAACGAGGATGAAGAACAAGAGCAAGAAAGGGGTTGTCTCAACGTGACATTTTTAGATGTTTGGAAAATACGCCTCCCTTGCAGGAAATCAGCACATCGAGGATAATTAACTATTTTACAAACAGGAATCAACCGTGGGCGGGTGTGAAGGTTTGGTTCTGTTCAGATTTCGAGTGATTACAGAAAAAAAAATCTACATTTGGAGACCATGTGCTCTTTGCTAGCATCCGTGATTGAAACAAATGAGGCAGATAATTGGAAGTGTGGTCAGTTTACCATTGGGTGAGGCCCAACTCGAGGGCGTCTCACATCAGAAAAACAAACGAGTGTATTTATACAGTTTGATTTCAGGAGATATTTTGCAATCAACGTAGCAGGACGCAACTCTGATGATTAATACTCACAACATCTGAGGGGCCCCGCGGCTCCATGGAGTCGCTGATGGAGAGTCACTGTGTGTGTATGTGACACGACGGGGTTATCCTTTGATCTTCTTCTGGTTAGTGAGCTGTCAGCGCCATCCTGAGGATTTGAGGCGGTACTGCAGCTTGGGTGTAAAAGGCAACGTCAGCACTGCACTACGTGGAAGAAGGAGCAGGAGGAGGAGGAGGATGATGGGGGGGGGGCTTGATGGTGATGCTACGTTAAAGGTATTATCCTTCAAAATAAAAGCATGCATGCACAATATTTGCTTCCAGCCTCTCATTTTTTAAACTCTAAAGAAATAAAAATGCGATATGATTCATTTAATTTTGTTTGACCTGTTAAACATAACCATGCCATCAAAGAATAGAAAATAAAAATGACACAAACATTTATTTTGAAGGGATGCTAAAGCTGCTAGCTGGCTGGATGCAGGGATTTTCAGACTGAGGTGAATGGAGGCGGCTGTTGGGTTTGCGTGAACGCGACGGGACGAACAATCATGGATGCGGCGGTGACCGGCAACTGAAGACGCCCGTGGGTTTTTACCGAAGAAGTTACCCGACGTGTCGAGGCTGCTGTGCCGGTTGAACGACGGCTGGGGTCGGCTCCAGGTATCAGGGTCGTCGGCGGCGCTACACTGGTGAGCAAGCTAGCTGTCAGTTAGCCGCCACATCAGCACCGTGCTAGCATCAGTGTGAGCTAGATGTGTGTGTGTCTGTCTGTCTGTCTGTCTGTCTGTCTGTGTGTCTGTCTGTGTGTCTGTGTCTGTCTGTGAGTCTCATCTTTAGTGTTGCTGTCTTGCAGAGATTCCATCATGGCAGACAGCATCATGAGCAAGGCAGCCACCATGGAGATCCCCATCAACAGCAACGGAGACACGGGGACCCTGGCAGAGGATGACAGCCTGGAGCAGGTCAGTGTGTGTGTCCCCCATGTTGTCTCAGTCTCCATCCTGTTTCACGTGCACAGACCGGGACTGTAAAAGGCTGGCTGGGACAAAATGTCACCCCCACACAGGCCTGTTCCCACACACAGGCCTTGCACACCAACAATACTGTAGATCACCAGGACTGATGTTACTGCAAGGTTGAAAGTTAAAGGTTCAGTGTGTAGGATCAAGTGGTGAAGTGTCATGTTGCAGCCTGAACACCCCCTCATCTCACCCTCCTCTTCCAAACATGTCATAAAAAACTCAAAGGATGTTTAGTTTGTCCAGTTTGAGCTACTGTTAAAAGCTATTTACATATTTATGTTTACAGATTCCTTATTTACATATTTGAATATTTCATAAGAGCAGGAGTGATGATGTGTTGATTTGCCTCTGTAGTTTTTTTTTTTTACCTTTACATGAGTCTGAGGCCTTTCTGGCTTCTTATTGGTTAGTTCAGTCACATGAGAGTGAGAAGCAGGAACTTGAAAAATCTGCCAATATGAGCTTTTCACAGACACGTCAGTATCAGCATTGATGTTTGGCCATATTCAAACTTTTGTTTTGTAGAATAAACACTGCAGGAAAGATGTGATTCACAGGGGCACTGCACTGTCCATGCAGATGATGAAAACCATATTTATTTCAAATATTTTGTTGTAAATCCATCAGGATTTGCAGCAGGTGATGGTGTCCGGACCCAACCTGAATGAAACCAGCATTGTCTCAGGAGGTTACGGAGGGCCTGCAGGGGGCATCATTCCAACCAGCTCCATCAAAGGTACTGCAAGCAAACCCGTAACTACTGTCCTCTACCCTGTTCACAGTACAGACAGCTCACTGTTCATTCCACTTCAGGTTTCAATTACCCCCTTTTCGCCCATTCTGTCTGTTGTTGGTTGCAGGGTATGATGACCAGGACTATGTCCCTGTTGTTGCGATCCTTCATTCACAGGGAGGCTGTTGTGTAATGCCTCTCAAAGGAAACCACACAGAGACCTTTTCCTGCCTGTATTTTAATGTGTCACTAGAGCGCTGCTGTGCTCCATGCTCCTGGTTTACATTACAAACATCCATATCCCATAGGGCCTGCAATTCACTTCAACCCCGAGTATCTGGACAGAAGACGAGCCCCTGCACCAGGACCAGGTGGCTGTGTACTCTCACGACCGTTTTTTTTGTTTTCTGAGTTAACCTTTACATGTTCGTCTGTCTTGCCCCCCCACCTGTAAAAGGTTTTTGAAATTGCTTGACCTAGGGGGTTGTTTTCAGTCTTGCTTGTACCTCCTCAACTCTGAGCTTCAGCAACAAGACATATTTTGGCAGGTGTCAAAATGAAGGATGCACTAACTTGATAGTACAGGGCTGTGACTTGAAATGTGTTGGCGTCCATTTTCGGATGTCCTCTTCTGTGTAAAATGCACTTTGGATGACTGTTTTTGTCATTGCTTGGTACTTACCTTTCATCCCATAAAGTCCATTTTAATTTTTTCACATAAATCCCTTTGTTCTGCATGAGCAACCTGCATGGTGGATTATCTCCAAAAAAACCATTTTAACTCCTACTTAGTATGTATCCTCCACCACGGAGCCTAACCTTCACCTTTTCAGTTTACACACTCTGCTGCATATCCTCTACCGCCCTGCCATCCTCACCCTTTATCACCGCCATGCTCATTTCAGACATTCGCATGAAATCCCGGGGTGTTGGCTTGCCTAAGAGCCAATCTGCAGCCAGTCGACTTGCCCAACACACAAACCAGCATCCAGGTATCACCGGGGCTCATGTCCACACTGACCTCATTCATTGTAACGACTCAAAACTCTGCAGTGTAAACTTTTAAAAGCATTACACCATTAGATTGAACATGTTTTTTTTCTTCTCTCTTTTAGGGTCATCAAGCCACAACCCGAGTAGCTCAACTGAAGAAGTCACCCGAGGTGTGGCAGTGGAGAAAATAGATAGTGTCAAGAAATGGGGCATAAACACATACAAGGTATTTGGGCACTTTTTTTGTAAATACTGCCCTCCTTAATATATTCATATTTGTTGTACTCTTGAGTTTGTTTCATCTCTTTCCACGTCGGCTGTTCAGTGCACCAAGCAGATGTTCTCTGAGCGGTTTGGCCGTGGCTCGAGAACAGTGGACCTGGAACTGGAGGCTCAGATCGACGTGTTAAGAGACACCAAGAGCAAGTATGAAAACGTCCTGAGTCTGGCCACTGCACTCATCAATCATTTCCAGAGCATGGTGGAGACGCAGCAGGCTTTAGGAGACACCTTCAGCGACCTCAGCCAGAAGTCACCAGAGCTGCAGGTAACGCCAAAGCTCCCTGTGTGACATGAAATGAAAGCAGATCTGATGAGTATGTAAAACCTCTGTTTTGCTCTGCAGGATGAATTTGGTTACAATGCAGAAACCCAGAAGCTGCTGTGTAAAAATGGCGAGGCTCTCCTGGGCGCCATCACCTTCTTCGTGTCCAGTATCAACACCCTGGTGAACAAAACAATGGACGATACTTTGATGACCATCAAGCTGTATGAAAATGCAAGGTAACACACCCCCGACATACCATTTAGGAGTTATGGAAAATAATCTGAATTCGTGCTGGGTGATAATTGGAAGATCAGAGCGTGTGACAGCTTTTCTCGTTTCCACTTGCAGACTTGAGTTTGATGCCTACCGCTCAGATCTGGAGGAGCTGAGCTTGGGCCCCAAGGATGCAGCGGCCATGGTTCGCATCGAGATGGCTCAGCACGACTACCAGATACACAGAGACAAATATGAAAGACTGCGCAGTGATGTCACCATCAAACTCAAATTCCTGGAGGAGAACAAGGTTTGTAGTCACCGGTTTTCCTTTTATATGTGAACAGCCTGTTTATCTAAAGAGAAGCCAACTCGCATCATTTTTAGAACATTGTCATTATAAAATGCATAAAAACACAAAAAAGGTTTGTGTTTTTATTTGTACACTCAGACATTAGGAAGGAGAAAAGTGAAATAAAAACGCCCACTGATTAAGTGTTGAAGTAATCCAACGTATTTTTGTGCATCAGTGAGTGGATTTGAAGAACAAGTTTCTCATCCTCCCATAGCCATCTGACAATATAACAGCATTCGATTGCTGCCCAAAATGTTGGTCTGGTTGATCTGTTTCCCAGCAGCCACTAATCAGCCGAGTCGATTCCTCGTACTCCTCCGGCAGTTTTCTCTGCTCTGACAGACTGTGTTTTTTAGCTCATCATCTGTGACGGCCATAAATCAAGGCTGTTTGACAGATTTTCTTTCTGGTTATTAGTCAGACAGGACAACTGGTACAAATCTCAGTGGGGAGGGAAAAGAGTCCACTTATCTGCACTTCCTGTAAGACTAAGAAATCATGTTCACTCATCATGAATTAGAACATGTTACCCCATCCTTCAGAACCTCCTGCAGGTTAAAGTGAAGTAATCAAACACTTTCAAAGCTGATTAATACCGAAAATATAGATATATCATTATAGATGGTCTCCAAGTGACTCACTAGCCTAGCCACATAATAAGGCTATTAACAACCCATCATGCAACACTGTAAAATAAAATAACTGTGCATACTGTGTATTTTTTTAAGCACCTTTCAAAATCAGCCATAACAAAGAGCTTTCCAATTAATAAAACAACAAAACATAATTTTGTTTTATTTTGATATTATTTGTTGTATGAAAATTAATATTCAGCATGTAAGACTTTCATGCCTGAAGGTAAATATCATCTAATAGATGTAACTGGCCTGTGCTTTCCTGTGGAGACTTAAACCTGAGTTCGTAAAGAGTTTTCTTGTTTCCTCCCCGTCTATAGGTGAAGGTGATGCACAAGCAGCTGCTCCTCTTCCATAATGCTATCTCAGCTTACTTTGCTGGCAACCAGCAGCAGCTGGAACAGACTCTAATACAGTTCAATGTGAAGCTAAAGCCCCCGGGATCAGACAAGCCGTCCTGGCTGGAGGAGCAGTGAAGAGCGCTCAGGGCTCGGCTGTGTGACGTGTACAGTGACAAGCTGGTCAGTGAAGAACGTGACATTGTGGTAAGATGGACAAGAGGCGAGTGTATAAAGGAGTTTATCGTAGGATCAGTAGCGACCTGTGATAAAGGAAAAACCCGAGGGTTTGTTTTGTAATGTTTTCCAGTATCGCTTATTTCACATAGATGGGGAAAAAAGGTCTCGGTTGTATTTAGAACGTTTTTGTTAAGTCACAAATTGACCTCTTTTTACTTTGTTATTCTTTAGGTACACAATCATTTACATGTATATCGCTTATTATTTATGTAAAGTATAGTCTACTATTGTGGAGATGCCCCTTTTGCTTTTTTGCACATGCATTCTTTTCTTTGTTTTTTAATGTTGTCTAAAGCGTATTTCAGATTATATCCCTTGGGGGAGGAATTCCACAAATCACATCAGCAAGTTAGTGGGATAATGTCAAAAATATTCAGAAATAAACTCTGAAAATGTATTTAAAATCATGAGTGTGCATGAATTTACCATATTCCTCAAGTTTTAGTTGAACAGATTTAAAGTTATCAGAATATAACGCTGTTTTTCAAAGTTATCCCTCTAAATTTCTGATATCGCTTTGTGGAATACCTGCCTGACTGGTCAGTTTACAGTTTACATGCATAGAAGGGAAAATATATATTGTCAATATAGTGATTTTTCTTTCAACTAATACACAATCAATGAATAATTGGATCTTCCTAAATGTTTGGTACCTTCGGAAAAGTGTGCGAATATCTAGCAGAAGTATCTTTTTTAATGCCAGTGTTTACACGTTGGAAACAAGCCTCAAAAACTCAAGATCTCAGTTATCATAAAGGAATCCAAATTTAAACTTCAATAGCCAGTGTAAGATTAACTCTGATCATGCCGGTGTTTGAGGCTCAGGTTTTAAAATCTCCGGGTTTTAGAACACACATAGGGAGTGGGAATAATGAACACACGTGATGACATGCGTGCCAATTTCAACGTCTCTTCAATGACCGAATGTATGAGTACATCTTTCTTTGTTTTATGTTATTTATTTACCGTATGTTACGCTAACTTCTGCTTTTTAAGTTCCTAGTAAGCTGATTGTCTTTGTCTTGTTCTGCATTTCCAATAAAGTCTGCTGGATGTTTTTGTTTTGTTTCACGTAACCGTGCAGTTGACACAATTCTGTAGCTTTGACATGGGGACGCTTTCACAGGAGAATGTACAGAGAAGAGTCACAATGTATGTAATATGTATGTATATGGCAATACAGTCTGATATATCTCTCACAAGCTCTCCCTGACTGAATTCATAATTAATGAAATCCTGTTTTGATGATTTCCTCTTCGATGTCTGGTTAATGATTTGAAGGCTCAGAAGCACATTGATCACAGGTTCAGTGCTTTTACTATCGTTTGAAATAGGAAACGACTAATGTTGCCCTCAGGAAAGTGCGTCCATCTGCCAAGGACCCACAGGCCCGTTAAAATTCAACCAAGCTGCACACACTCACAGATATAAGTCCTTCAGGTGGGTTTTTTCACCAAGATCCATGAATGATCCCCTTGGAAATCTGTGAAACTGTGAAAAACTCCCCCAAAAAGACAAGAAGTTCCTCGTCAAAATGTAATTTCTTGGCCCATATCCCGTCCTCCTGCCAATTTTCATGGAATTCTGTTCTGAAGTTTTGGTGTAATTTTGCAAATGGACAGGGGTGAAAACATAACCTTCAATTGGCAAAGGCAAAAACAGCCTTTTAAATAAAGATAAATTCACTGGATCAGTTTTTTCTCCATAGCAAAGAAAAGCTAAATTAATTTAAAAAATACTGAATTTAATTAAATAAATGTAATTGGGATATGATCAGAATATTGTCTTTCTGACATTCTTCTGTCAAGCTAACAAACCTTTTAACAGTATCACCAAACAAAACCCCACAAACTTAGACCTTGTATGGAAATTCTTATGAGTCAAACACTAGTTGGTCAAACACCCTTTACGTCCTGTGACCTGTTTGCATTAACTGTTAATGTACTGACTTAGTTTCAGGCATTGTATGCACATAGTTAATATGTATGGCTCCATTGACAGCACATTGAAACCACTGGTGCTTCCATCTCCCAGTTTCTCTTCACACACTCTTCAAACTGTAGATCTACTGATTCAAGTTTCCTTGAAAGAAATTCACTCGGGGATCTTGCATAAGACACAACTCGTTTGGCCCAATTTACAGCAGCTGTAAACACACTCGTAGCTGAATACAACACAATAAAACACACACTGCACTAATCTGCAGATAGAAGCATTCCTGTATTACTGACATGCTCAGTGAATACACACCACACAGACCCCTGAGGTCAAAGGTCTCCTCACATTACCTAGAATAAAGCTGCCCAGTCATTATGGATCCACTCTGAGGAATTCTCTGTTCTCTTTTAAAAGTAGACCTAAGAGCTTTTAATTAGGGTTTGGTTAAAGAGTACCGCTTTATTTTATTAATTGCTTTAAATCAATATTTCTGTCACTTCCTTTTTAAATAAATATATTTTTAATTGTTCTCCATGTTATGTCATTCTACTTATTGTAATTTTTCTATTATTAGTAATATTATTTATTTGAAATATATTGTGCAAACGTTCAAATTGTACATATCTTTATATATATGTACTTTTATATTGTTTACACACTTCCCTGATTTTATATTTTAGTTTTTATGCTTATGCACAAACATACCACACAGCAAATTCCTTGAGTGTGTGAAAATACTTGGTAACTCAGATTCTGATCAGACTCTCCTGCACTGTGTCGGCAGCACATTTCTTCCTGAAGGGTTCAAATTAAGATTAAGCACGTCTGCATTTGTATTATTGTTTTAAGGGATCACTCTTCCACTTCTTTTGTTATTCCGCAGAAGAGGATCAGGAACTGTAGCTGTAACTGTTTCTGATAATGCGGATCCAGCTGATTTGCACACAGAAGCTCTCATTCTGAAGCTCTTATCATTGGTGGGTCAGGGTTGAAGAAGCGCTTGCAGCTAATTGACTATCCTGCAAACAGCTAAAGTGACCAACAACAACAGCAGCAGCAGCAGCACAAATTCAATCCACTACTGTGTGAGCTGCTCAACTGGATTAATGTTTAACCAAGAATCGTGTGTGTTGTCAATCTTTTTCTCACCAAACTTGAAAGTAAACGCAGCCGTGGAAAGAGGATTACAGTTGCAATGGCGTATTAAAGGAGTGATCGGGTGTTTTGTGTGTGGCCGGAGTTAATTTATCAGCGAGCAAACGCCTTTAAGAAAGAAATTGATTTGTGTCCCTATCAGTGTGGACATTAATCAGTCTATAATCCAGTGGACTGATCACATAACAGCTCCCGTGACAAGCTGCACAGAAAACACTGCCAGCACAGCCAGCAGATGACTCCAGTTTCCCAGAGTTCCTCCTGCTCAGGAAAAGGTGTGGAGGTTACCTGGGCGTGTCGCTCACACGCAGGCAGTTTCGACATCCAGCTTGTTCTCCACAGTCTGATGTCACCCTTTGCGTTGGAGGACTGGGAGCTTAAGCAGGAAAAGAGACAAACTCCACAGGATCATTACCAGTAAAGGTAAGAGGAACGTTTTTACTTCTAGATCTCAACCTGATATTGATTTTCACTGTAACAAGTAGTTTTAGCTGTTTAGAATGAGTCAGTAGCTTCAGTAGCTGATTTGACCTCATTCTATTGTCACCCTTGTTCTTTTATTCTTTCATGGCTGTGTTGTTGACTATTTTTATGTAACTTTCTATGTGTTTTGACTTGTGTGATTTTTTTGTGAAGCACATTTTAACTTTGCCTTGAGAAGTGCTGTATAAATAAAGATGTTATTATTTATATGTGCAGATAGCTACTTATAGCTGGAGACAATTACAATTATACTTAATATAACATGCTCAATAGCAATAGATTAGCTGTATGCTAAATATAACCAGTCTTTATCATTAAAACTAAAACTAAATGTAATGTTTTTATCAACTAAGCCTCAGTGTTATTTAGCTCAGTAACTAAGTTTAACATTCTCCATAGAAATAGATTAGCTTAAATGAAAATGAAACCTGTCTGTACGATCTGAAATTACATTTTAAACAAATTGACATCATGTTTTTAATCAACTAAACTAATGGTGCAGCATATTTGTAACTGAATTTAACATATAGTCAATATCCATTTCTCAACAGGAACTCCAATCTTTTTTATGATTCTTAAAAAATTAAATAATATTATGATGCTTCACATTACTTATTACACCTATTTTTGTTTGCTCAGTTTAAAGTATTAAGTATTGTATTTGATTTACTGATTTGTTTTATATTGAGCTCTATTTTATTTCATTTTTAAATTTCACATTATTTCAGAACATTACTGCTGAGCCTTTTCATTTTGCATCGTTTGTTCCAACTTCCATATGTCAACAAAACTTGTTTCTACAGCATTAAGCAGTACTTAGTAATTAGTAATGACTGTGGAGACAGTGAATGCTTCATGTGTTCACAGTTGTGGTGCACATGTTTGTAACTGTGTCCCCACCCTGCTCTGTCTCTTTCAGTCTGAATGCATCATCCTAACTGAAAAGACACAACGGCTGCACCGCTCTCCTGTAACAACAGTCATTCAAGAGCAGCTTATACTTCACTTCATAGGCTTTAATCCTGCCTGCATGTGTGTGGTGATGGCTGCATCCCAAACCCTCTGAGAGCTCTTCCTCAAAAGATGCAACCAGGAGGTCTTCCCACTCCACCCGCTCTGCTGCCACCACCTCCACCACCTCCACCACCACCTCCACCTCCTCCTCCGCCACCACCGCCTCCTCCTCCACCACCACCTGCCCCTGGCCTTCCTCCACCCCTAAATGGCCTGGGCATCAATTCCAAGGGGGGGCGGCGGCGCTCCAAGATGCGCAATTTCAACTGGGAAACGCTTCCCAAGCACAGTGTGGTGGGAAAGCACAACATCTGGACCACGGATAAGATTGACGGGGAGTACGAGTTGGACACGGTTCACATGGAGGAGCTGTTCAGCCACAAGCAGGGCCAGCAGCTCAAGGCCCAGAACCGCCAGAGTCTCAGGTCGCAACCGACGGCTGGTGCAGGGGGGGAACTGGTGAGCAAACCAGAGGTTACAGATGTGACAGCAAGCTGAATCAGAGTGATGCTTAAACCACAGTGACGTGTCTGGAGCTTTTGTTGTGTAACACTGACACATTGAGCTGGATTGATGTTTCATGCCGGCGTGAAGCTGAGATAAACAATGTTTGAAACCTAAAACCACCGTTGCAGAAAGCTCTGTGTAGATGTGTATTAGCATCTCCTCAGTTGAGCTTATTTTGCATTTGCCATGACTGGCAGAATTACAACAATAGTACATGGTATTAAGTGAAAGGTTTGTCTTAGGAAGATCATGTTTTTGTTTAGAATCACAAAACAAGGGTGGAGTCTCACTATTCTCGTCTGTTTGCTAAAGGAAGGTATATTTGTGTCCTCGTGCAGCACTGCTCTGTCCACTGGTCTTCTTGTTTTTTGTATTCAAGCGACTGTTTATAATAATCTACCTTTATTGCTATTTAACCGAAAGTAAGTCTGCTTTATGGCTTTCTGGCTTATCTGCTTATATCCGTCAGTATCATTAATTTACGTTGGGTCAGTCTTAACATCTGGGTTAAAAGTCTCTCACCACATTTGTTTTTTCTTTGACCTATGTCAATTTGTATCACTGATGCAAAACAAAAAAAGTATCTTAGCCCTGATTGTTCTGTACAATCAACTGCAAGAATTCTTAACCTTTGGAACCGACTGTCTGTTTGGAAAGCCGACGTCTCCGTGATACAAAAACAACAGTGAAATTATCTCCGCCACTGACAAGCTGATTATATCCAGGTCTGTGTCTGTTTCTCCTCCCAGGTTTCCATCCTGAACTCCAAGAGGAGCATGAACATCGGAATTTTCCTGAAGCAATTCAAGCGGTGAGTCACCGGTGGTATGTTCACAAGGTGTGATTTCTCTCCAGCGGTAATCAAACAATGCAGGATGAGGCTCACGCAGTTTACTCTGCAACATGGCTGTCTCATGCCCAGTAAAGCTTCAGTGCCGACGTGTCCTGACACGTCTGACACTCTGCTCTACAGCTCCGACAGGTCGCCTCCCTTTAATAACCCGCAGATCAATTATGGAGAGGTATTGTAAAAGTATTGCCGAAGGCTGTTGTGTGCATGAAGAAGATCTGCAACAGGAAATGGAAAACTACTCTGCCATTGTTAACAGTGACCATATGATGAGCATTAAAAGTACAGAAACCCATCAGCAGCAGAACTGAAAAAAACATGGATTCAGACATAAATAAACAATCTAGGCTAGAGATGTAAAGCAGATTTCTTATACAGAGGTAGATTCAAGGTGCTGAATTCAAAACAACACAACATTTAAAGAGTTTTTAACCAGAAAGCAAAGTTTAATACAAATTTCAAGCAAAACAAAAGAGATTTAAAAGAGTAGAATAAGAAGAGATTAAAGAGGTAAAAGAAATAAAAGGAAAATCTGTAAACAATTTTTCAAAAATAAATTGAATGAGTAAAGTAATACAATATATAAATATAGATAAATTAATAGACACCTATAAAACTGCGTCTTTAAGAGAGATTTAAAAGAGGATGGTATCATAAAGGATTGTATGACTGTAGATTTTGTAAAATAGTTTAGTTAAAGGTACTTGAATTTAAAAGCTGCAATGGATGGGGCCTTCCTAAATCCATGAGGCAGTTGGTTCCAGTGCTGTGCTGCAAATATGTTTTTCTCCCAGTGTCCAAGGATATTCCATCAATCTTATGTCTTGTACATGTGTGTTTTACCATGTATTGACATCAGGAGTACCAGAGGTGTTGCAATTTTAGTTGCAAGGATTTTTGAGCATGTAGAGACTTGTCGGCGTCTTCCAGCGAAGCGAGTGTGGTGTGGTGAGATGTCCCAACCCCGGTGAAAAACTTAAATCACTAAAAGGTCTGAATCTCTCTGTCCCCCCCCCCCCTCCACAGGCCTCTGAAAGACATGATCCAAGACATCATATCAGGACGTGGTGACAGTTTTGGCTCAGGAAAAATGAGGGAGCTGTGCAAGCTGCTGCCAGAGGACGGGGAGGTACTTGTGTCAGCTGCTCATTTGTTTCCAATGTCGATTTTACAAGCTTAAAGCTGGTTTTAAGATTTGCTGTTTGTCTCTTTCAATGAACACAGGTCAAGCAGCTGGTGGGTTTTAAGGGTGAGGACTCGGCTCTCCCTGAAGCAGATCTGTTCATGCTGAGGCTGGTGAGGATTCCCAGGTGAGCTGCCTCCAATGTGATCTCCGGTATGTGTTAAATATCAGCAGTGGTTTATTAATGATGGAAACTTTGTGTGTGTGTCAGTTATGAAGAGCGTCTCAGCAGCCTGGTGCTCAAAGAGGAGTTTTTCCCGCTCATGGATGAAATGAGAGAATTCATACGCACTTTGACGGCGGCTGGACGAGGTACTGTATTTCTTCTTTGGTTTTAAATAAATAAATAATCGCAAAAAAAGAGTTTGGACGTAAAATGAACCTTGTGTTTCTTCTTTTTAGAGCTGTTGGAGTCTGATAATCTCCATTCTGTCATTCGTCTGGTACTGAAGACTGGAAATTACATGAATGCTGTAAGTATAGCATTATTAATTATAATGTTTGGATGACTTCCTTTTGTATTTGTGCATCACTGAGTCTCATTTGATTTGATCACAGGGAAGCTACGCAGGCACTGCAATCGGCTTCCGAATGGCCTCTCTGCTGAAGCTGGTGGACACCAAAGCAAACAAACCTGGAATGAATCTGATGCATTATGTCGTGATGGCAAGTAGCTTTTATTAATTTTGATGTGATTGCAAGTTAGAGGCTGTTTTTTTGCATGTGATGTTCATACACGTTGTCTTATCCACCACAGCAAGCTCTGAATGCCGACATGGCCCTGCTTGAATTTCCAGAGCAACTCACACACATCGTAGCTGCAGCAAGGTGACTCATTTCTCCAAATCTAAAAGCACTCATCCTATTTTACCACTCCTTTTTTATTTAATTATTGTTAATCAACTTTTTTCATTCTTTTAGAATAAATAAAGGTGAAATTGAAGCAGAGTTTGCACGACAGGTAAAGAAAGTACAAGTAGCCAAGGTGGACACCCTGAAGCAGGACGACCTAAAGACACAGATGGAGGATTTTCTAAAGGTGAGGATGCCTCCTGTTGGAGTTTTTGTGAATTTAAATGGTCGGTTACATGTGCTGATATTTTTTTTTTCTCAATTGGGCTCCATATAGGAGGCTGAGGTCTGCTTGGCCGAAGTAGAGAAAGATTTTCAGGAACTGCAGTCAGTGAGCGATACTGTGGCCGATTACTTCTGTGAAGACCCAAGCAAGTTCAGACTGGAGGAGTGTTGCTCCATTTTCAACTCCTTTTGTGAAAAGTTCCTGCGGGCCGTGCAGGTAAGAATATGTACTGGCGTGTTATCGTCACCTGGCCAAACAAATTTGCGATTGATCCATTAACTGTGTGAATTTCTGCAGGACAACAAGGCACGAGAAGTGGCAGAGGTGAAGCGGAGACACAGAGACAGATTACAGAGCTCTGCCAAGCGCAGGTCCACAGCTACCTGCTCCAGCAGAGACAAGGAAATGGACAGTGTCGCATTAGAGTCTGTCCTACAGAACCTCCTCACCAGACGTGGCTCTCGCAGGAGATCTGAAAGACCCATGTCCACTCAAGGAAGCCCGATGAGCGGCAACCCAAACATCGGGAGCTTATCAGAAATAACCTCACAGGCAAACCTCCCCCCTGCAAATGAAAAGGGATGCGGCTCATTTAGAGCCCACGAGATTTTCAGAAAAGAATGGAATTCAGCAGCTGAAAGCAAAGCACAGTCAAGCGTCGAGGAAAACAAGGCAATAAGTGTGGTTCCTCGAGAAGAAGAGATGAAAACTTCCGGTAAAGAGGAATCTAAAGGATTTACACACCCGGCCAATAGGACCCCCAGCACTTCCTCCTCAGGCAAACATTTGTCAACCACCACTGATGATGATGATGAGGAGGAGGAGGACATACAGGACAATAATGAGGAGGAAGCCCAAAAGTTGCGAGAAGCATCTAAAAGAGTGTTGCACTTTCAGAAGAGTCGTGGCAGTTCCTCGTCTGTGGACCATTCTTTGGAAAATCAGAAAGCTCCTGGTCCGAGCACCACTTTGCCTCGTCAGCGCACCTTTGATGAGGAAACCGACCGGTATCCCGGAGATCCAACGAATGATGAATTGATCCGATATCTGATCAGTCCCCCCGCCACCCCAAAACGCAACCTGGGCCGCCGTCACACACTGCCTACCAAAGTCCCTAAAACCGAGGAAGAGGAGGATATTCTGTTTGATCTGTCTCCAATCAAAACTCCTAATACTGCAAGAGCAGAGTTCACTGAGCACAGTCCCCCAAAACAAGTGTTTGATTTTCATGAGGCTTCTCCCAGCTTTAAAAAATCGGACGCTCAAGACAATAGTTTGTCAGCAGAGAAGAAAAACCAGCCGAGTGTTTCTACAGACCATACTACACATGAAGGGCAGGGGGAGCAAAACCATGAGTCGACGGAATCCACAGGAAACCACGTGCAGAAGAACAGTGAAAATATCGCCCCAAAGAGCTCGTGGACTAAGACCGACACGTCTGGACTATTTTTGAGCTTTTTCAAACGTCTTGGAGACATGAGCAAACATCCGAGCAGCAAGGAAACTGTTCAAAAGGGCTCTGGTGTATAGACTTTGAAAGATAAGACATTTAAAGCCAGGGAAGCGAATGCAACCATGGTGTTGCTTGAGATTACCTCACTGTGCCGATGGTGTAGTGTTTTGATGATGGGCCATGAAGGTTGGAAGAAGTCCAAGAAGGTTGGAAGAAGTCAGAGAAGGTTTGAAGAAGACAGAGAAGGTTGGAAGAAGTCAGAGAAGGTTGGAAGAAGTAAGAGAAGGTTGGAAGAAGTAAGAGAAGGTTGGAAGAAGAAAGAGAAGGTTTGAAAAGTCAGAAAAGGTTGGAAGAAGTAAGAGAAGGTTGGAAGAAGTAAGAGAAGGTTGGAAGAAGACAGAGAAGGTCTGAAGAAGACAGAGAAGGTTAAAGAAGACAGAGAAGGTTAGAAGAAGACAGAAAAGGTTTGAAGAAGACAGAAAAGGTTTGAAGAAGACAGAGATGGTTAGAAAAAGTCAGAGAAGGTTGGAAGAATTGAGAGAAGGTTGGAAGAAGTCAGAGAAGGTTGGAAGAAGACAGAGGAGGTTTATTATTGGACGGTGTTGTGCAGAGGAAAAGTCATTGTGCATGTTGTACCACTAGATGGCAGAATATAACAGGAGCATGGGGAAGTGTTGTTGAGGAGGGGTGTTGTTGATTTCCAGACAATCTGTGTATTGTCGTGTAAACAAAGAAAACAATGATGGAAACACTCACTGCAAAATATGGAGTTGTAACTTTCTATCCACGGGGGATAATGTTTCCTGAATGGTTGGATAAATGAGTTAATACCATCAGTGTTTATAATATTGTAAAATGATTGCTGAGCATGATAGGAGACAATAATAGTAGAGTAATCAAACTGCATTAAAATCTTGGTTTGATTGTTATTTTTGATACTTTGATAAACTTGTACTGTTTGCTTGAATACAACACTGTTATGTTAATATTTCCGTCATAAATATCTATGTTTTTTTTTTCTTCCTATTTGGTCTCCTCCCTCGGCTGTTTTAACAGAGGCACATTAAAAACAGTGCAGAAGGTCGTTGATGCTTTCAGGGTCTGACTCAATCCAGCCATTGTTGCCGTCATAAATGGGGTCAGTGTTACAAAGGCAGCCTGTATCCGAGCACAGCTGAACCGTGCACTGTCAGTGGCAAAGTGAAGGGTGCTGATTTCAAGTTGGTTGAAGGGCAAATGCCCCCTGGCTTCTAATGATGGAAAGTACCAGCCTGTCTGTATCCACACAGTGTTCGTGCCTCTGCAAGGCTTCGACCCCAACGTCTCCACGATGCAGGAGCAGATCCGAGGGGTCGCTGAGGTTATGGTGACTTAGACTGATGAGCTTTTATGGGACGTGTCCAGATTTTTGACTGAAGTGCAACAACGACCTTCTGTGTTCTCATTCAAACTGGAATAATCTGAATGTTTTTTCATATTTATTTGATAAAAAAATATTTATAAGATGCATGAACACTGAAATTACAGAGATCCAAAGAGTATTGTGACCAAACTGTGAGTTGTCTTTCTTTTTTACTTTATAAAAACACACAAATAACAGAGTGTTGGTACAGAAGAGACTTTAGGTAGCTGCAGTATTCACCTCTTATATATTATCAGATATAAAAAGATCAACTACAGATTTACACAGCTTTGTTTGTACAGGTTTTGACGTGTGTTGACAGCGAGTCCAGGAGACATTTCAAACGCCTGCTCCGCTCGTGACGAGCTTTCAGTTCAGTTTAAGTTCAAGAGAAGACAAAGAAGAGTTTGTGCGACGTGAGACATAAAATCCTTCAAACGTCTTCAGTGTCAAACAGCGACTAATAAATAGCATCTCTCGACATTATTAGGTCAGCTCACCGTATTCTTCGGCAACGTGATAACAAGGTTATGTAAGGGGGCGCATCTTATTATGTTGCATGATCCTTTTTATCGTTACATCATCCTTTTGTAAAAAAATCCCACCTTCTGTTACACATGCTGTTTGATTTTATCTCATCTCGGTATCAAATACCCAATAATTTCAGGCTATAGCAGTTTATATATGACGTGTAGCCTCAATAAAAGCAGCTATGAAGAAAACAACGTATAATAACTGTTAGGAAAAGCCCACTCGATTAAAACAGATAATACTTTCTCTTGTGATGGAATTAAAAAGAAAGTGGATTCTTCCGTCTATCATTTGGCACAAACCATATTTTTCTTTACAAGATCCTGAGTGGGAGAGTCACCTGCAGTTTAGATTGTGTGACCTGCTCCCTGCTGCTGCCTGTCTGGCACTGGAAGCAGCAGCAGCAGCAGCAGCAGCCATCTTGACTTAGCTACGGCGAAGGAAGCAGTCGCCATGGCAACTCCACATTGCAGAATAAAAGCCCAGAGATGACTGTGTTTGCCCCTCACCCCCCCCCCCCCCGGCAAACACCCCACCGCCTGCAGTATCACACACACACGCACACAGACACACACACACACACAGAGCGCATCCACATTACAACACATTGCAATCTTTTTTATTTTTTAATCCATCCATGCCTTTCTCTGTCATCCTCCCTCTCACAAGTATTGACCCATCCCCCTCTTCCCCCACAATTAAAAGACTAAGCTTCAAATTAGATTAATAAGCTTGAGCTAATTGCTTTATTCTTTAAATTCTCCCTTCATGCACTTTAAAGAGGATATAGTTTGACTCCTTCTTCTACATTCTGAATCCAAATAGACTCATCAAGTGCCCCAGCCCCCACACAACCACCTGACTCCACCCGAATAACTGTATTGGTCCCCTGCTGATTGCAAACATCCAACCCTCTGCCCTCGCTCTTATTTCCCTGACGTCTAACCCTCTATGTAATAATCAGCAATTCATATTCATGGTCTCAAAAAAAGCAAAAAGCTCTTCATGCAAGTAACACAAAAGGAAAAAGGCTCTGGGTCTGAACTGCTGTCTGTTTTTTTCTGATTGCTTCATCCGGCGGTATATCCCTTTTGTCTTTGCACTACAGAAATTCCTTGCACCCTAATAATTCAAAGCTTAAAGGTGATAAAACTGAAAACCCTTTGTCCTTTTAGGGAAAGTGGGCGGTATCCCAGGAAGCCACACCCCTTTGCAGCAGGCAGCCAGGCTGTGTGTGCCTCAGTCAGTTCCCTGAGATTTCATCTCTTCTGCATATTCCCTGCCCCCCTCCATATGCCATTGGGCTCCTCGGCTCCTCCCAGCAGCTGTGTGGCCAATGCTGCGTGTCAGCCACTCCCCCTGATCGCCTCCTTTTCCCTTCTCCTCTTCCTCACTGTCCCCTTCTTCTTCTCCCAGACAGACCCTGCCCTTTCCTCTCTGTCGCCTGGAGTCTGTGGATTGTGTTGTGGAGGCTCTGGGACACTGACAATGGGAAGACTTCTGCACGGCCTGCAATGCTGACCCTCCTGCTGGGATTTCATGTGAGTACAATCCCAGCCATTCACTTCTAATTTTTTTCAGCTGTTCCCTCCATGGTGTCCTATTTCGGCTTCCTCCTCTTGTTTGTGCCATTAACTGGAATAATCAGTGATACAGGGACCGAGCGGATGAATAATTGATCCATCACAAACTGCATCTGTGTGTTGGTAAATCCCAGAGGGGCTGAGGTTTAAACCAGGTTGTGATATATTCTATTTTTATGAGACATCAGTGAAGGAAAACATGAAGTAAAAACATGTTATTCCAGCAACTGTTGCCCTAAAAATCTCCTCCGCTGTGTTTCTTTATTGCTTCCTCATCCAGCCCACACACTTCTCCATTTTATCTCGCAGGCAGCCCTGGCTGTGTGGCAGGTGGGCATCTCTGCTGCAGTCTCAGGGCTGGGCTCTGTAATCAGGCATACGTGCTCTTTTGTTTGGAGGATTACTGATCTTTCTTTCATTGCTCCCTCTGATCTGAATATGCATGGAGGAGTGCCGGGGAAAAGCTGTGTGAGCCACATGTGAATCAGCATGTTTGGGTGCTTGTGTCACCCTGTGTGTTGCATTGTTACTGCAGCAGCAGCAGCAGAAACAGCCATTGCATCAGTTTTTTTTTTTTTCTCCACACACCTCTGGCCTGTGAGTGTGAGCAGATTGTTCAGGGGCTGGTTATTGATCCGTCTTTTGTTCTGGAAGACGGCTCATCTTTGTGTCAAACTATCCCCTTAAAGTCACATGTTGGACGCGAGCAGCTGGTGGAAATGGTTGGTGCTGGTTTGGCTCTGTTGGCTTTCTCGCACATGCAGGGTCACGGGAAGGTTGCAGACGGTCCTGGATGCTGAACCCAGGGGAAGATGTGCTACATGTCTGAGTATGTAGGGTCGTCAGGTTTCTGTTTGTGTACATGGGACTGGATTCGCAGATCATATGCAAGAAAACTGTGGTGCAAAAATGGTGTTGTTGGTTTTACAGTATAGTGAACAGTGATACATCTTTGTAGATGTAGAGTGTAGGCAGCAAGAAAAGCTCATATTGTAACTGAGAAGTGACCACGCTGCTTGTTGCCAAAACATTTCCCTCTGCACACATGCAAAAGTAGGTAGATCGATTACTTGGTGATAAATACATAGATTGAACAAGATAGTTTTATCCTGATTCTTCATTTAAAAGATTTATCTCCAGTTTATATTGCCCCTTCTGTAAATGTGGTACATTTTAGTGGTGTGGTGTTGTTTTAGCATTCAAGCCAAATGGTACAAACCAAATGTGATTGAATTCAACATAAGTTGGAAAAAACATGTGTCTGGCTTCTTTAGATATAAATTTCACCGTCCAGTTAATATGTCCTGGAGGAGAAACCCACATTTTTCATGCAAAACAATAAAAAACAGAACTTAACTGTGGGTACTCATATTGCCACATAATAACTTTAATGGGTTGCAGAATAATGATAAATCCAATATGCATATTGACTCAGAGGCTATTGATTCTATTCTGCTCATCATTCTTTATTTACTGTAGATTTACACTTGACACTGATCAAAACTCATTATCAGACTCTGTTATTCACTTTCCTTTAAGAAGGGTCTTTCTGAACCACACTTTTAGGTTTACATTATCTTTTCTGTAGCATCGTAACCTTATGTAGAAAGAGGCAGTCACAACAGACCATGTGATTAATATTAGATGAGACTATACAAGGCTGCAGCCGGGCAATATCTCCCAGTCTAAACTTTACATCAATAATCTCAGGATAAAGCATCATGATCATTGCACAGGAAGGGGGAGCAGGTATCCGAAGGTTTCTGGTTTGATTCCCGGCTCCACCAGAGCTGAAGTGTCATTGAGCAAGAGTCTAAACCCTGAACTGCTCCCATGTATTTGAATGAGACATGTGCACTGTAAAGTGGTTTGAGTGGTCGATGGGCTACTAGTCAATTAACAGTGGTTGATTCGTTTCATCTTCAGCAACTGCACTTTAATTCCAGCCGTATTTTTTAGTGAACTGCAGTTAATGTCTGTATATAAAGATGAACTGAAAAACAGGGGGACAGACAAACTGGCTGCCATTGTTAAATTTTAATGTTGACCTCGTTTAACATGTAAGAGCATTAATATTAATGAACGCAACAGAGACTGGACTCTGACGGTGAAAGAAAACAAAAATATCTGATATTTAAATGTTATCGCACACACAACTAAAATCCAGTTTCTTCACACAACCTGAACATTTACTCATCGTGTTGGAAAATCATTTACATTTCATCCAACTGATGTGGATTTTTGGGTAGATAACTATATTAGGTATAAAGAAAATTGGGATACAGATTTTTAACCATAAACTTTATTATAGATAACTATAAATAAAAAGAAAACATAAATGCATAAATATATAGAACTTGAAAATAAACCTATTTATGAAATGTAAACATAAGCGCACATCTATTCTGCCTTGTTCATTCTGTAAAAACATCACAAACTCGTATATATGCCAATTTGTCTTCGAGAGGCTCATATATCATACGTATGGTTCTATCGGCTCTAAAACATATTACCAGTCAGGTCAACATGTACAGGACATGTTATGAGCATCTGAGCTATTACACGAGACGCCACAGTCACTCAGCAGCTCTTACTGCAGCTGGACAAGGCTGCACCGGTCGTTCTTGTCTATAAAACCTGCAGTGCATCATGTTGTTCCTGCAGAAACTCTGCCTGCACGCTGCATTGTCTTCTGCCGGCCTTTTGTAATGAAGGGCTCACAGAGAGAGACCCAGACACAGTCCCCTGACTCCTTCCTTTGTGTCAGTGTTGATTAAAAATTCTGCTGACCATCCCACTCCACATGAAGTGGTCACTTTCTCTCATGCCTCTCTCGTTAGCTGCCAGATCTCATCAACCAAACGTCTGCAGAGGAAATAAAAAGATAGAAGACGACTGCAGCGTTTGTCCTTTTTAAAAATGCAACTCATTGAATTTCAAAATAAGAGCCATGCATCCTCACTTTTTAATGGAACTCATGCAAAGACTTAGTCAGCAAATTTTAGTCAGGCACTTGTTGTTCATGCAAATTTAGTCCCATCAGACTCAGAACATCAGGAATGAATAGAATACAAACACATGGACGTAGTTATGCATAAGATGAATTCATGAAACAAACTTGTTTCGTCCTGTTGAAACGTTTAAAATGCTCAAACACTGTTTTTCTCTCATTCTGTGTCCACTGCTCTGACTCTTCTGACAGAGGCTGATGCATTGAGACAGATTCCTTCATCGGATGCAAACCAAAGTGAAAGCCGCAGCTTGTTAGTTTGACGAGCAGAGGTTTCTGTGCAGTGGGAGCAATAACTGATGACTCATCACAGGGCCAGGCACCTTTACAGGGCCCCCCCCCCAGTGGCCCCTTAACACAGAAATGTCCTCCTAGAGATTTGATGCTCTGGGTTTTCTTCATTTCGGCTCCACGTCAGCCTTTTGGTTCCAAACCACACAGGAGCCCTTTTGGTTTGTTATTGCTCGTACAAATTGGAAAATGCAATCGGTCACGCTTGAGTCTGGATTAGATTCCATCAGATGTAGAGTAGCTGCGAAATAATCATCACAAGTCTCCCATTTACTCATCAATTTACTGCCAAGTGAATCAACAGCATACTTTTAAACAAATAATAATAATGATAAATAGATATTTGCAGTGATGCAGATGATTTGTGGCATTAGTAATGTGGAGAGTTATAATGTTTGGACTGTAACGAACAAATCAGTGTCTAAAGCTCGGTTACTGTAAAACCTCACAACTGTCTCTTTCACTTTTACTCTTTCTTCTCCTTTTTATTTCTCTCTTTCCTTCTCAGTTTAAAAACGTGCAGATATTTCTTCATTTCACTCTCCATGTTTCCTCGGAACGTAACACAATAAATGTTAGTGCCCAGGCCGAGTGTAAACAGGAGCATTTACCTCACGATGACACACGCGCCGGGAGAGAGGACACAACAGCTGTGGATGGAAACACAAAGTTCAGTCTGTATTTAAACACTGTTGACAGAGCATCTTCAGGTGGCCACCACTTCC
Source organism: Hippoglossus hippoglossus (assembly GCF_009819705.1). Lineage (NCBI taxonomy): Eukaryota > Metazoa > Chordata > Actinopteri > Pleuronectiformes > Pleuronectidae > Hippoglossus > Hippoglossus hippoglossus. The sequence goes on from NC_047163.1 coordinate 5,724,981, forward strand.
TATAAGTCGGGTCAGAACTTTCCCCAGATTTAGTCCAGCAAACAGATCAGAACTGAGTATCAGGGTTACAAAGTATTTAGTCCAAATAATCCTGCAGAGACAAATGGCTGATACAGAGAGGCGGACTGAAAATACCAGACAAAGTTCAAGGTTTCACTCAAACAGAGGAAGAGGAAGAGAAAAATCCTTTTTATGGGCCTTGAAGTGCAAACATCCTGGATTCCTGGAATCGTCACAGCTCAGGAATGAAACTAACAATCTGAAAATTACTAATTTACAACTCATCCTCTGCCATTTATCATGTTTCAGTGAAATCACGTCACAATGCCAAGATATTAATAGACATACGAGGGAATATGGGACAAAGTCACTTTGATCGTCAGTTTGATGGTTTTATTTGTGATTTTAGGTTCACTTGTTGTATCATGATATTAGACAATATACATATTAATATTCATATAATGATTTCACTGATCAATTACTATAACCTGCCCTGATATTAAGCAAAGCAAAAAACAAGTTTGAAAAACTATATTTATTTCTAGAACCATGTACCATTTAGTCAAGATATTCTACAGTAGTTGTGAATAGTTTTCTTTGGGAACTCTTTTATATCAAAAATGGTGGTGTGTTGTCTTTGCGTGTTTATTTTCATGGACTGACCCCATAAAGAGAAATGCATATTTAAATTAATATTAAATGTTGAGAGGATCCCACTTTGGAAAGAGCCTGACATATTTAAGAGGTTATATTTTTGTGGAGTCTCCACTGAATCTTATGTAATGTTTCTCATGAATAATTAAAATCAACTGCGGGTGAGAGAAGTAGATCATCTGTTCAGTTTTTGGGTGATTCTAAGAGGAGCCTTTTCTCATCTGTAATATAAAATCACTCATTAAAACCCACTAGTCATTAGTCACAGGCCGTAAAATTATATTTAATTTACGGCAAAACATGAGTCATTATATTGTGAAGGACAAAAGCATCTGAAAGTGATGATCTGCAGAAAGCAGTGCAGCTCGTACACGACTCGTTATTTCAAAAAACAAGCAGCATTTTCTGGGACAGGTGTAAAATGGGGCCGTGGCAACCTGCCCTCGTGCAGCGGAATCGACTGAGAGCTCTTTTCCTCTGAGCTCAGGTTTCTGAAATCCAATTTTACCGTTCATATAAGAAGTAGACGTGTTCTAGGAGAAAGACGTTTGTGACGCAAACATTTCAACTGAAGCCCGGAACACGTCCTTCTATGTAATCTGGCTTGTGAACGAAGCATTAGCTGTTTGTGTGTCAGGCCACGTTTAGCAGGACATTGACACAAGGCGCCGGCTTTAAGCGAGATTTGAGTTGATTGGGCGTGATGGTGTCTGTCATTATAGACACAGTAATCCAGATGGCAGACAGGGCCTGACCCTGTATGAGGTCATTAAGCCACTTAACTGTAATGCAGAGTGAGAGTGTGGCAGGAGATGCTTTGCCATCAAACAGATGAATTCGCACACTTTCCTGCAGGCGACATGTTCCTGTGTGACACACACACACACACACACACACACACACACACACACACACACACACACACACACACACACACACACACACACACACACACACACACACACACACACACACACACACACACACACACACACACACACACACACACACACACACACACACACACACACACACACACAGAGAGAGAGAGAGAGAAAACCCTGTTGCACACGGACTCGGATAATTGACCTCATCTGTACGAAGTGCTGATCATGCAGTTCCCGTGACAAAGCCTTGAAGAGGATGTCTGGTCACATGCTGCCTCATTCATCACAGTGTACTGCAGATGTAGGTCTCTATAGTCTCTGCTACTGTGCGATACTTCTGTCAGAGCTGTATTTTTAATATTTCAACTCATGGATTATGTTATTTTTAGATTCATCCGTCTGTTACGAAGGTTTTTTTGGCTGCAAGTACATCTTGAAATAACCGAACCCTTTAGAGCTTTGTGACAAAGGCTTATTCAAAGCTGTGATTTCATTGATCCTGTTTTTGTGGTTTTACTTTTTGTAAAAGTGTCGTCTCCTTTCTATGTACGTGCACAGCTAAGCAAGGGCTGCAAGTCAGTGAGCTTTTAGAGCAAGATCCTCTCTTCTGTGGTGAGGCGAGTGGGAGGAACTGGTGAGGGAACGGGCCGGCAGGGAGCAAGGGAAGTGGAGGAGGAGGTGGTGGTGGGGAGGGCGAGTGGGTGCTGTTGCTGTTGCAGCCATAGAGGCAGTGGCAAGCTAGCCGAGCGAGGGGAGGAGCCTGAGGGGCTTTGGCTTTTCGAGCTTCCTCCTGATGTCACCGCTCAGCTGCTGCACTTCAGTGTCCATGTGAAGGGAAGACGGCCCCTGCAGGGAGGGGAGGGGGAGACGGGAGAGGGTCGGGCTGTGTGCACAGTGAAAGGCCTCCAAGTCTGCACAGCGCCTTAGTCAGTAATCACTTGGCAAGTGGCAACAATGGGGCCCGGCTGCCTGAGAAAATCCCCATCTGCAAGACGTTTGCGGCTGAAATCAGGCCTGCTGATGCTGTGAATACATTTTATGTGGCTGGGAGAGATAGAGACAGAGAGAGGAGGAAGAGGAGAGGACAGAGGGGGAGAAGACGTGTGGGGTGGTGGGCTGTGAGAGGGGCTGGAATGCCATTGTTCGAGCTCGCCGCTCTGTGCTGCAGAGAGGGACAGCTGCCTCTGAGGCCTGCTAGCTCATGTGAGACAGGTCGTCCAGCTCAATGTGAGACAGGTCGTCCAGCTCAATGTGAGACAGGCCGTCCAGGTCAATGTGAGACAGGCCGTCCAGGTCAATGTGAGTCCCCCCTGCCCTCATCCTCCCCGTCCCCACAGACAGACAGACAGACAGACAGACAGACAGACAGACAGACAGACACACAGACAGACAGACAGACAGGTGGGTGTATGAACTCAGCCTGCTGGGAGTCAAGGGAAGGAGGAATTTTCGGGGAGTGGCGTCTCAAAGCTTCCTGTTTCCTCTCCTTGCTCTCAAAGAAAAGGGGCCCCAGACGCCGCTCAGAGCTGGATGTCAGAGAGGGAACGAGCTTTGTGTGGCTCCTGGTGCGAGCGGTGACGCACAGGCCCCGTCCCAGGTCAGATTGAGGGAGCAGTTGTTTAGGTGCAGCCTCGAACAAGACGTTACAAGCTAATGGGTCAGTGGAACGGGGATGAGGCTGAAGACGTGTACAGTCATAGGGCTGTGACGCAGTGAGAGGGGATGGGTGAGTCAATGTTGCTCTCTTAGAAAAGGTTTGTATTCTTAGGAATATTTAGATCTAGACGATTAACTGGAACTTTTGGAGCCATGACATATTGAGACATATAAACTGGGTGTTCTGTTAATATTCATGTTATTATGCAGAAGCCTTTATTTTCTTGAATCCTCCCTCAGAACTATAATATATCATTAGAAACTGAACAATGATGTTTTACAGTTTGGCTGCTACTGGTGTGGTGTTAAGTCCCAGTGTAGTGACAAGTTTCCAAGTGACATCCACAGCTTTTACACAGCAAAACACCTCAGTCAGTTTTTAGGGATGTGTATTTATTATTAGATTTATTTGCCATTTGTTTGAAATAAGGAATTAGGTGCTCATTCAGTAATTTCCTCCACCGAGGAGGTTATGTTTTCACCCCGGTCCATTTGTTTGTTGGTTTGTTTGATTGTAAGCAAGTTTACACAAAAACAACTGAATGGATTTCCTTAAAACCTGCTGGAAGGATGTGTTATAGGTCAGAGCAGAAGAGGAAAGGGCGTTATTCAACAGGTTCACTCTTTTCCTAGGGAATAATTTATGGATCTTGATGAACAAAATCAGGCATATTCAGGGAAGTGATGTCACTGAGTGTGTGTAATGTGTTGCAACTTGTTTGAATTTAAGGGAACTGTTGGCCCTTGGCGGAGGTTTGAGTTCCACTGAGACTCTAGTTTTTACAGTAATTCAACGTGTAGGTGCTTGTACTGTCATCGATGACGTCACTGCTTGATTTGTCACACAAGTCCTTCTTCTCGGAACTCCATCAGTCGCCAATGAAATCTAGAAAAGTGGATGTAGAGCTTCTATTCAAGAGGCACAGTGCAGTGTGAGGACATGGAGAGCAGCATCTAAAATGAACTGAAGTTAAAAACTATCTGATGATAGAATAAAACAGAAAGTCTTGATTGTCATTGTACAAGAGAAAGATGTATAGTGACATTAGAGGTCCTATGTCCTAATAAATCTGAAAGTGAACTGATGGCAAGAATGGCTGATGACCGGACTTTTGACTTTGATTCCTGACAAATCAGTTTTTAGAAGGTGGAAGACAACGACCACAACGGACCAATACCTGAAACGTTACTGTTGCATGAAATACAGATCGGTGCTCTTCTGTTGGCATCGTTGATTGACCACATTAAAGTGCTGTTTGTGTGTGACAGCTGTGTGTTTTTCCATGTAAATAAGCACACAATCCTTTGTGTGCTTATTTACATGATGACAGATGTACAACCTGCCAGTGGCACGCTCACATAATCTGCGCTTGACCCAGTGATACAGTTTCATGTAACAGTATTTTGACCGTGCCTGCTGCCTCTAGACGGCAGAATCGCCGGCGGGACGGAAACAAGATGCATAATAAAACATATACTGAACTTTTAACTCTGTAAACTCAGACATGTTGGCTCTGATACTACACAGTTGTCTTGGCTGAGAGCTCTGCCCTGTGGTGTTAATTACATGTATTAATTTTTCTTACACTTCATCATCTCGATTAGGATTTTCCCTTTTTAAAGAGTCAAACAACCTCTGGCTATTCGGATGTTTGCCGGAAAAAGAAAATGGCTCATCCTGCAGACACCGTTTCATAAGTGAGGGGAAGCACAACAAACGCCAGCAGATAGATGCAGGCCTTGGATAACATTAACAGCTTTATGACTCATTTCTTCCCGGTGCTCATGCTGAGGGTAAATGAACACGCCCTCCTCACCCTGTTTGAATGTTTCCTCGAGGCTTGCTTGACCTTTCTCCCGTTTCCTCCATGCTGTGTGTGTGCAGGGTAAGTGGTCCCCGTGCCGCCTCTGAATGTCCGTCACCATGGCGAAGCGTGAGACCGGCAGCGCCAGCCCCGTGGTCAGGCAGATAGACAAGCAGTTCCTGGTCTGCAGCATCTGTTTGGATCATTATCACAACCCCAAGGTGCTGCCCTGCCTGCACACCTTCTGTGAGAAGTAAGTCCTGCATCAATCACTCAAGCTTTTATTTGCACAGTGCTTTTCACTCATTGTGTGGCTCACGTAGAAGCTGAGCACATAGGAAAAGACGTAAATAGTGTTTCACAGGAAGTTCCCTAACCAGGATGCATTAACGGAACGTCTGAAGAAAATGGACAGTGCGTAATGAGCCAGTATCACGCCACTCACACACTTCTGCATGATGTAAGGCACCAACCACTCTGAACGTGGCCGCAGGAAAAGCAGACAGCGTTCCTAATGGCACAAAAGTGTTGGCAGCCAATGTTGATTTCCACAGCGTCGCTTTGCAGCCATTTAAATAATTGGATTCACAGTTGTGCCCTGTGAAAACAGTCAGGACCAGAATGTCGCTATCTACGAGATATCAGTCAATTATTTTAAAGCACTTCTAAAAACCCATTTTTATAGACTTGCTCTCATGAGATGTCGTGTTTTTTTACTTTGTTTTTATCGTTTTCTTTTCACCTTTTCTTCAAATTTTAATTTTTCATTTATTTTTATTGTCACATTACTGCTTTTATGTGGACTTAAATAATTTCTTTCCACGTCTCCTCTCTGCGCAGATGTCTACAGAACTACATCCCTCCCCAGTCTTTGACGCTGTCGTGCCCCGTGTGCAGACAGACCTCCATCTTGCCAGAGAAGGGCGTGGCAGCCCTGCAGAACAACTTCTTCATCACAAACCTGATGGAGGTGCTGCAGCGAGACCCCGAGTGCAGCCAACCTGAGGCCTGCAACGTGCTTGAGTCGGCCAGTGCAGCTACGGCCTGTCAGCCCCTCTCTTGTCCCAACCATGAGGGCAAGGTCAGTCGAAAAAATCTAAAGGACGGAGCATGTTATACAGTCGATGAAAATCACCAGATTAACCCCAGAGTTCATGAAAATACTTTGTACTTTCACAACATCTCATATTAAAATACTTAGTTCTCATATTTGTTAACATTTCCAAACGGATGTACCCACAGAAGTAGGAATGTTGAGTTGTCTCTTGCTCCACTGCACCATCTGCAGGTGATGGAGTTTTACTGCGAGTCGTGTGAAACCGCCATGTGTCTGGAGTGCACGGAGGGAGAACACAGGGAACATGTGACGGTTCCTCTGAGGGACGTGCTGGAGCAACACAAGTCCGCACTCAGCAATCAGCTGGACACCGTGCGCAACAGGTACAATGTCATCCATCAACTGATTTTTTTTTTGTCATTGTGCTGTAAATAAATAATGCTAATTTGATATTTTTATTTATTCATTTATCTTGGCAGACTACCTCAGTTGACGGCAGCCATCGAGCTTGTGAATGAAATCTCCAAGCAGCTTTCGGAGAGGAAAGATGACGCCGTGACTGACATCAGCAACACGTTCGACGAGCTGGAGAAGGCGTTACACCAACGCAAGACGGCCCTGGTCACTGAGGTGGAGAACATCTGCAGCACCAAGCAAAAGGTCTGACATGTTTCTAAGGTTTAAATTGTAAGAGAGTGAAAATGTGCTGTGTTTTAGCAGAAAGCACCACTGACTGTCTGCTTCTTGTCTCTTTGCACAATCGCAGGTGCTTCAGGTGCAGCTGACCTCTCTGCTTCAGGGCAAAGAAAACATTCAGAGCAGCTGCAACTTCACGGAGCAGGCGCTGAGCCACGGCAGCGCCACGGAGGTGCTGCTGGTCCAGAAGCAGATGGGCGAGCGGGTCAGTGCCCTGGCACGACACACCTTCCCCGAGCACCCTCACGAGAATGGACATCTCGAATGCCAGGTGGAGACGGACGGACTGAGGCGCTCCATCCAGAACCTGGGAGTCCTGATCACAACGGGGGCCGTGGGCCACACGAGCGTCGCCACCGGTGAGGGCCTGAGACACGCGCTGGTCGGCCAGCACACCACCGTCACGGTCACCACTAAAGACAAGGATGGAGAACTGGTGAAAACTGGGAACGCTTCTCTCAGGGCAGAGATCATCTCTGCGGACGGAGCGTGCACCGAGGCAGAGGTGGCGGACAACAAAAACGGCACCTATGAGGTTGGATACACCATCCGCACGGAGGGAGAGCACACCTTCTCCCTGCTGCTGTACGAGCTGCCCGTGAGGGGGGGTCCGTACCGGCTGCGGGCCGTCAAACCGTCCGACGTCCTGCAGTCGCCGGAGGACGTGAAGAGAAGAGTGAAGTCCCCGAGCGGAGGGGGAGGTCACGTCCGACAGAAGGCCGTGCGCAGGCCCTCCAGCATGTACAGCACCACCAAGAAGAAGGAAAACCCCATAGAGGACGAGCTGATCTACAGAGTGGGTGGGTGGATAACTGGCTTCTTCTTAATTATGTGAAGTTTTTTATTACATTTTTATTACCTGATGATGCAGAGAATTCAGCTTTAGACTTCACACAAAGTAGTTCCCTCTGTTTTCTCTGGTTTGTTCACACTGATGGAACAAATGAAAATATTCGAGACATATATTTAAGTGAAGTATCTCTTGTTTATACGACAGGAACAAGAGGTCGAGATAAAGCAGAGTTCACCAACTTACAAGGAATCTCCACCTCCAGTAACGGTCGGATTGTGGTGGCGGACAGCAACAACCAGTGCATACAGGTCAGTGATCATTACTCTCTGGATCTGTAATAAAAATATCATGAATTACTTCTGGGTTTAGGCTGTGAGGTGATTGGATTTTTTGCCTTTTTCTAGGTCTTCTCAAACGACGGGCAGTTTAAAATGAGGTTCGGTGTCCGGGGCCGTTCCCCGGGGCAGCTGCAGCGCCCCACGGGGGTCACGGTGGACGTGAACGGCGACATCATCGTGGCCGACTACGACAACAGGTGGATCAGCATCTTCTCCTCGGACGGCAAGTTCAAGGTGAGCGGTCACAGCCACGAGGACAAAACACAACTTTCCTTACAGAGATTCACCGAATAACCCGAGTGTCCCTCTGACTGTCGCAGAGCAAAATCGGCGCCGGGAGGCTGATGGGACCGAAAGGCGTCGCCGTGGATAAGAATGGCCACATCATCACCGTTGATAACAAAGCCTGCTGTGTCTTCATCTTCCAAGCCAACGGGAAGCTGGTGACCAAGTTCGGAGCGAGAGGAACTTCAGACAGACACTTTGCAGGTATCGTTCCCTAAAACTACAAGTTCCCTAAAGTATGATGTTTTCATGATTTATTTCTCTTATAGGAACAGATGCACACAACCCATGATGCTTTGCGTTCCAGGGCGTGATGTTGGGCCAGATTCACAGATTTTAATTCTGTTTCTTTACAGGAAATATTCACGCTCATTTGTAAAAATATATTTATTTAATGACCAGCATGTTTCCTTTTAATCTGAAGTGCTAATTAATGTTAGCATGTATAGTATAGCAGCTTTCTTCGATTGTGCACAAAAATTGTGAATAAAGATGGACGCATCTCCCGCAGATAAACGCTCTTGACCAATCAGGAGTCAGTCTCAGCTGTCAATCATGACGTTTCACCCCCACGTTTTTATAGAATCCAAGAACAAATAAACCAAGGGGATCAGTTTTATACCTTTATACTGCAGCCAGCCACCAGGGGGATATCAGTATATTTTGGCTACATTTTTGGGAGCCGTCATGTCGTCCATCTTTATTTACTGCCTGTGATTATGGCCATCAAAGCACAAGTATTATTATTCATTATTGTTGCATTAAAATCTTGTACAAAAACACCTAATCCTCTTAGTACAAGACAGATCTGTTCAAATTATAAACCATGTTTGAAATTTCACGGCTGTCCACAAACCTTTACCTCTCACTCAGATTTTGGGTGAGAATAAATAACCGTTAATAAGATAAATAACTGTTTTTAATTCATTGTAATAAACTATTTGCATGTATTACTGCAGTGAACTTGCCTCAGTTGTTGCACAGGCGACAGTATTTCTGTTGAAACTCACTCGTTCTGTCAGTTTTTTTCATTTCTCACCTGGACCTTTTCTTTCCCTTCAGAAAAAAGTGGTGCAAACATTGCACTGGAGCAAAAGATTAGTAAATCTGGCCCTGTTTTCAGTAAGTAATGAATTCCCTGTGAGTGTGAACTGAGCAAACAAATCTCCATGTTCTTTTTCCATGTCGATGCATCAGCTCTGTCGTGTCCCACGTTGTGTCCCACGTCAACTCTGAGTGTCTTTTGTGTTCTCTGTGTTTTCAGTGTCCAAAAATAGTCAGGGACTTCCTCTCGTGTGTTGTAAAGCAGCCGCTGACGCATCTTTTCCTTTTTCCTTCTCCTGTTTCCTCTGCTGTTTCCAGGTCCTCACTTTGTGGCCGTAAACAACAAGAATGAAATTGTGGTAACAGACTTCCACAACCATTCAGTTAAGGTACGTTTGTTTCAAGTGTCTGTGAACTTTCTTTTTGTACAAAACCTGCGTTGGAAGTATTGTGAATAAACGGTTTGTAGGAAAATCATACATTGTTTTATTAATTAATGTTACATTTAATATTAATTTAATCTGAGGAAAACATCTCCCCCAGTTTCTTTGCTCAGTATTTCCTACTTTTATTTAAAAAATAAAATAAATCCCACTTATCTAAATGAAGCAGTGGACGTGTTAAATGGTATAAATGATCTTCTTCTCATAATTTTTCTTCCACAATCATGTTGCAAATGTTTCCATGGAAACACTTAATATCCTCTTTAAATTGATTAAAAAGGCCCAATAAATGTAGTAAAATGACTTACGAAATTAAATTGTACCAAATGTTATTAAAAACACTTGCGTACACTGTCTGACTTGGAGTGAGATATTCATTTATAATTATTTCGATGTTAGACCTTCATCAGGTGAATTAAAGTCTAAGCAGACTAAACGGCTGAATAGCTGTGTTATCATAAATATATTTTTTAATATTCTGCGTATCCTGTTTTCCTCAACATATTGTATTACGTGTTTCCTGTGTGATCTCTCCTGCAGGTGTACAACGCAGACGGGGAGTTCCTGTTTAAATTCGGTTCCCATGGAGAAGGGAATGGACAGTTCAACGCTCCGACGGGCGTGGCCGTCGACGCCAACGGAAACATCATCGTTGCAGATTGGGGCAACAGTCGGATCCAGGTTAGTTTGAGAAAACCACATGTTATCGAAACACACGGAGTCAATTCATTGATTAAGAACGTCCCTCACTTCTCCAACCCGTCACCTCTGTGCAGGTGTTCGACAGCTCAGGGTCCTTCCTGTCCTACATCAACACGACAGCGGACCCCCTGTACGGCCCCCAGGGCCTGGCCCTCACGTCTGATGGTCATGTGGCAGTGGCCGACTCCGGGAACCACTGCTTCAAGGTCTACCGCTACCTGCAGTAGAGACCTGAGGCGCGCCATCCTCACCACTGCAAAGCACTGACAAACGACAACAACCAATGTAATCCACAGGGTGCAACGACCTTTCCACTGCAGCCTTTTGATGTGCACATCAGACCATCTCCCCCCCCCCCCCCCCCGGATATAATTACGTGTCTGAACCTGAGTTTTAATCTTAATGACGTGTAGTGGAGGTTGGGTGATATAGCGTCTTTGGGACAAGTCGTGGACATGAAGCTATGGACTGGTTTTTAGAGAGAGTGCAGAAGCTTTCTCGCGTCGTTGCCCCACAGATTGTGTGAGAGCGGACACGGTAGGTGGTAGAAGTATTTATGAGCCATAACTCGTCCAAATGCATGAAGTTTTCTTTGATCTCGACGCCTAGGCAACAGCACAGTGTACCCATCCGTTGCTTTTCTCATCAACTAGTAGATGCTTACAGTGAAGTGAACAGCGCTGCGCTTTCTTTAGCAATGAAATGTAAAAAATAATAATCATTTAGGGACATCTCACGTGACATAATCACACCACCATCCGTGCATTGATTTGCTGTATGTACTGTATATACATAAATGTATATTGTGTATATTAGATCACTCGGTATGTGCTATGAATTTGAAACACGGGCCTTTTGGCTCACGGGAGAGCAGCAGTCAAGGACTTTCTAGGATTTTAAACGTGTGTATGGCAGCTGTTTAAAAATACAAAAACAAAGATTGTGCTTTTCCAAACATACCCAGCACTTGCTGAATAAGAAGAAATGTGTCATATTTATTGCTAATGTAAGCAGCACAATAATCCTTTTTTTGTTAATGTCTGTTTTAAAGGGAAAAAAAACCAAACCAAACAATAAAAAAAGCTAATTTATTTTATTTTATACACTAGTTCAGCATTTACAAATTATTTTTCTAAACGGGTGTGTGCTTTCTTTTCACACTTTTCACTGTAAAGGAGAATTCACAATCCAGCAAAAATCAGTGTTTGTGCACATAGGGAAGCAGTTTTCTAAAACTAGTGACACTTTTTCTTTATTTTCATTTGGGATGTCATCAAAATTTACAGTTTCTTACAGATGAATGGTGAAAGATTTCAAGAATGGTTTCATAGAATCCATTTTTTTTTTTTTGTGGCTTTTTCCAAACCGGATTCAGAAATAACACATATCTCAGGAAATCCATTCATATCACAAACAAACAATAGAAACAAAATGGTTTCATAGATTTTTAGATTTTGTGAGAAAACTGCTGACTTGTGCAAAACACGAGATTATGAAACTATTGGAATGGAACATGAATTCTGTTTTACCATCTTTTTGTCTGTTTTGTTTTGTTTTGCTTGCACATAGGAAACCATGACAAAAGTATTACATTTATAAGACAATATTTACCAGAAACCTCATCCTGGATTCGGCTGTCTGAACAAAAAAAAATCGCTGTTATATCCCAGTTTCTGCCTGAACTGTATCAAGCCATGTAGAGAAACCCCTTGTACCAGTAGAGGTGTTGCTGCTCCTGCTTCTCCCAGTGTTCAATCTCTGTAATGTCAAACGAAACCCTGGTGCCAGAGCAGATGAAGAGAGCAGGTGCGGGAAGGACGGCAGCTTCCTGGTCTGATATAATCACCAACACCAGCAGGATGTGACCTGCTTTCACCAGTTAACTCAACCAGGAAGCTGCGGTTTCACGTGCGCCTGGTCTGTCGTTTGACTCGTTGCCAAACAGGAGCCCGGACATCTTTTATAGACTCGAGGGGTTCCACCTTTTTAGAGACGTGTCCGAAGCATTTTAACCTGCGCTCTTTGTGTCACACCACTACAAACGATTTTTTGTTTTCTTTATGAATATGCACTGGTAATAAAAGCACATGGTTTACTGATGTTGTGCTTGTTCTCATTGCGTGTGATCTGCCTGCACCCAGGGGATGTGTTTCTCCTGTAAACTGGGGGTAATGAGGCGGTGATGAGTTAAGTGCACATAATGGGTCAGTGAGAGCAAGTTTAGATTTAATCACCCTAGAATAAACAAGGTGAGTAATCCCAGAGCAGGTTGTAGTAGTTAGAGTGTGAAAGTATTTGTTTGACTGATGCTCACATGGATCCATAGATATTCAAAGATGCATAAGTTCAACGATCAATTCCCTGCAAGAGCATTGACCTTTGACATTAGTTTAGAGGCGGGGAACCACAGGGCTAAGATATAGACACATTTTTACATTGTGACAAAAGAGGAGACAAGATGCTCACGTGGATTAATGGATAGATATTCCTGGTGGCTGCTTAAAACTAAAATCCATCCAAACAACAAACATGCAAACTCTACACAGAAAGACCCCTGTCCGAACTTGGATTCAAACCTTGCTGCTGTAAGGCGACAGCGCTTCCCACTGTACCCCCGTGCCGCCCTGTGCTGAAAAAGAAAAAGTCAAATAGTTTTCTTGAAAAATTATTTATTTGCAGACCACGTTGTGCTTCTGGTCTATGTTACAAATACTTACAGCACATACAGTATGCATTTTCTTTAACAATAACCATTCCCAAAAAACATCCAAATGGTATATTTATATGTAATACATACGTATATACATACATACATGTGCATAAAAAGCTCAGAATGCACTCAAAAGCATTAGAGTGGGAAAAGAACAGGAGGAAAACCACAGTACATTGATACAGTGTTAAACCTAAATTAGCAAGCAACTCGTGCACTGAGGAAAAAAACAAAATAATCATTGTTGGGAGTAAACATTTGATGAAGGTGTGATATCACAGGTTGCATAGAAGTTTAATTTTTAAAAAATAAAATTGCAAACACACACTACATTTATAAAGTAGTGATAGGAACATGTCTCAGTAGTGTGAGGTAATCAGATTTTATGGCAATCCGGTGCCTGGATCTGAAACGAACGAGGAACATAAACAACACTGATGCGTGGAAAGCTTTGAGTGACGTCTCATCTTATGTGCACAATGTTTTAATGCAAACACGAAACATGAACTGTATTTCTGTTTTAGTCCTACAGTTTGAGATGGGTTCAAATTAAAATCCCCAAACAAATGACGATGTATATATATTTATATTTGTTTCAGCAACTAAATCAAAGTGAAATTGAAAAATAAATAAATACATTTAAAACTAATAAACCAGGGAGGGAACTTGTCATAATGGGGACGATGATTTGAGCGTAAAAACATTTCATTCCCTTTAAGTGAAAGCTAATAGATGATATAAGAAATATATCAGCACAGTGAAAACGTAGCCCTGGTGTTGGAGGGATTTACAGCCTCTGATAATCCTGATGAACAACTGGAGTTCACACCAGCGTTTCCTTGAAGTTAAAGTAATTCCTGTTGGAAATAGAGGATCTGGAAACCACTGCTATTCTTCACTGTACATTGCAGACCAGCTGTCTCAAAAACTACGGATTATTTTCTCTTGTTGAATTTAGTGCCACATGTCAATTTCTGAAGGTGTAAAAATCATAATGGTGAATATTTTGGCTGTTTTTCATGGGATGGGCTGTAAAGTGGTAGAAAATGCAGCAGGTCAGACACTTTTTTTTCTCACAATTTCAAACAAATGTAAAAGTAAATCCATGCAGAAACGTGTGAGCACGATGAAAAACAAATATTCAATCAAATGACAAAAAAAATGATTCTTTTCACTCGAGTCGGACGTCGTGCTGATCACACAGAACAAAACAAAACGCATCGTGAAAACCTTTTAACATCCTGTGAGTCCTTAGGCACGCACTGAATTTTAGGACCAATCATTCTCTGCGGGTTCAGTGTAAGCGACCGACGGACAGTGTCCTAATGCAGCGAGTCAAACCACACAAAGCCTCCAGCTCCTCTTGACCTACTCGGTAAAAACACCAAATAACCATTCAAGTCAACAGGCGTCTTCCGTAGCACCTTTGGAAACATTAAAACATATTTTTTTTTTGGATCAAGTGGCATCAAAAGCAAATCAATAAGTGATCGATGACAACTTGACAAGTGCCTTGGAACAGCGACTGGCGCAGTCGGCCTCCTGGTTCGTGTCCTGACCAGCGCGAGGCCGTGAAAAAAGTGATCCCGTATATATTTCAAGTAGATTTTCTGAAAAGAATCAAAGCTCTTGTAATTTGTGTTGCTTCACACAATCTTCAATTTTTGTCTAACTGTGAGGCACTTGCAAAAAAAATAAACATGTCAACTAAAAGATTCTCCACCGCCCGTGTCGGTTTAAACCTCGGAGCTGTCGCCGCCACCGAGGCCTTGCGTCATCATGGGCTCGGCGCTGCTGGAGGTCTTGGGGACGTCTTTCTTCTTCCCTCGCTTGGACCGGACGAGCAGCACCACCACGATGACGATGAGAACCGTGAGGAGCAGCCCCACGAAGACGCCGATGATCAACACGAGTCCGTCGTCACCGTCGTCTCTGTGGTTGGCCTCGCCGAGTATGATCCCTTTGGTGAAGATCTCCCTCTCCGGGCTCGTCCTCCGCTGGGCGCCAGGGTCCAGCGCGATGTGCAGGATGTTGGTGCCCCGGTTGTTGCTGACACCGATCTCCTCGATTACGTCCGGCACGTCGTTGGCCGACCTCCTGACGCGCCCTTGACCCTTTGGAAGCAGGTCTGTGTGCTGGCTCATCACATGGTACTCCAGACTCCTCTTCCCTATGCCACGGTTAGCGTTGTCCCGGGAACGAACGGTGTAGATGGTGTGAATGTACCACTCTCTTCCTGCAGACACCTGAGGGGGGGCGACAGTTATTGTTTTCACAAATTATTGTTTGAGGTCATTTTTATGGAACAAACATTTGAAGAACACCAGTTTCCTTTTTCCCCTCGATGCATTTTAACTAGAACGGCACTCAGAAGAGGTCAATCCTCCAAGGAATGTAAATGTGGTTTCATAAAGGGACAGTTGGGCGTTGGCGGAGATGAGGACCATTCTAGTTACAGTATGTTTTCATTTCACCAGTTCCCTGACAGTTAAAGCCAGACTGAGTTACCTTGGCCACACAAAGCAAAAACTTAAATATACATACAATATACTCAAGCATCATGTGACCCATGATGGAACGCATGAAGGATTAGTGCAACGTGAGAATGTGCACTGTTCTTGGTTGTGTATTGAATGTGTTTATTGTACGTGACCTGTAAACTGACCTGGAAGAGAGCTGAGGAATCCATTTTGAAACCGTCGGACCCAGGTTGCCTCACCAGAGCCAAAGCGTCGGGGTCGTCCACCGCCAGGAAGGCGTTGAAAGCCACACTGCCAAATGACCGAGCCTGGGTCTCCGGTTGGGCCTTGTCCTGGAATTGCCGGGAAGAATATTAACCTTTGAAAAGACACACGGCACATGCGACACAATGAGAGATGTACTTCAGTTACTTACAATGATCTTGAATCTGTAGAGAATCGACGGAGCGTCGGCCAGACAGCCAAACTCAAAGTTGCTGGGGTTGTATTTGGGGACGTATCCATCAGCTCCGGTGCAGAGGAAAACTTTTTCTATGTTACAAATGAAGGAGTCGCCCAAGTTCTGCACCGGATCCACCATCACTCGGCTGTAAACCGTATCTCCTGAGGGGAGAGAGACACGGATCACATCACTGAGAAACACACGCAACTAAATAAAGAAGAGCGACTACGCTTCGACGTTCACTCGAACAGCAGCTTCAGGGACTTTTCAAAGATCTTCAACATTTTGTTTTGCGAAAAACTAAAAACTCAGGCTCTTGTTTTGGGAAAATACATGAAAGTGGTCGAAATGACACCTCGTTCTACTTTCATTTTTTTCCCCCGGTGAGTCAGGAAATAATGGGGAAACATTTCTGCTAAATCAACAGAAACATTCTTCAAACAGGGATTTTTCTTTGGGCTCGGTAGAATTGCAGTTACTAGGTATGAGGATCTGAGGTAGTTGGTGTGTTTGTGCTTTACCCTGCGAGAAGGCCGTGTCACTCTCCTGTCCGAAGCCCATGGAGCCGTCGGAGAGCCACAGCGAGCGTTTGGAGATTAGGATCATCTGCGTGTTCAGACTGAACTCAGCGGCCACGGGGTCGCTCACCTACGAACACGGAGACAACACAAAGACACACAAATCATCATCATCATTATCATTCAGACACAAAGGCAAGCGAGGTTAACTGTCTGGGGCACAAGGTGAAGAGAGCGGTGTTCGATCCCAGTCAACACTTCACTGGGATTAGTGTACAACTTCTACAGTATGTCTGAATATTATATTATAACTGTGTGGAGATTACTTTGGATTATTTGACGCTTTAGGAAAATAAAAACATTAACAATACCTCTTGTTTTCAGTTCGATTAACTCCTACTTTTAATGAAACTTTGGCTGAAGTGGACCAGGAGGGAGTATTTCAACCGGGGTCAACGAATAGTAGAGGCAGGAAATTTAACTTTTAATATTAAACTTTCACAAAGAATAATTGACAATAAATCATTTAAAATGCAACAGAATTAAAAGACGTTGTTGAGACTACAGGTAAAATAAGTGACTACATCCATACGTGCGGCTTAATTCATAATTTCCATCAGTGCAATGGAATAATGTGTTTTATTTGATAGCAGAGGCCCCCATGTGTAAAAATCATATTCTGTTTACATCTGCGTTAGGCGTATACTTGTACGTGTTAATCTCCATTTCAGAGAATTTCCCCAAAGGATTCAACGATCTATAGACGAGTTGAAGTTACCTGCTGAAAGCGAATGTCCAGGTCGAAGGTCAGAGGCTCTCTGGGGTTGCACACAGGAGGGATGGTGTACTCCAGGTTGGGAGGTGATGTACAGGGAACCAGCTTCACTGTGTATGTGCCGGAGTAGTCACGCACCTGAGAGAGGAAATTATGGAGAGTTAAAAACAAAACAAAACAAATTTTACCTGCGATAGAAAAACAAAATGTTTCCTTACGGCAAAATCCGAGATGAAGGTCCACTGCTGGATGGGCTGGTTGTAGGTGGGCTCGTTCCTCACGAGGCTGATGTTGAAGGTCAAACCAGCGTGCTCCGGGCACATGACCATGGAGGTGAGTGGTGAAGCTGATGGAAAAATACGTCAATTAAATTATATGTGACATCAGTATAATCAACATATTCAAATTTAAAAAAATGGCACAAATACCGTAAAACAAGATAATAAGAAATACCTTAAAATACCATATTTTAACTAATGAATATAAATTATTCCTCTCCTGCACTATTAAAATAATCTATACATATAAAAAAGTGTTATTTAAACTTTAATGCAACACAAAATAGAAGTACTTTCATGTTCAGTACCTGGATGTGCAAACACAAAAAGGCCTCTGAACCGAGCCTCAGTGCGGAAGTTGACCACCAGTCGTCCGTGGCCATTTATACGCATGCTGGTTGGGTAGAGGGCACCTGCACAGATTTAACAAATTCACAGTTGTTCATTTAATGTGACACATATTAACAAATCCTCCGTTTGATGCTGCTGTTTGAGTCTTGCCTTGTAGTTCAGCCTCTGGTGGGCTACCGATACCATCCCTCCACAAGATGGCAGTGTCATACACGAACGTGAGCCTCAGCTCTGACTGCAAGTCGAAGTGCTGCCATCCACCTGCTCCCACGGGCGAGTGGAAGACGTAGGACACATGGAGCGGGACTCGTAAGGTCACGTAGGACTGGACCAGATTCAGCACCTGCAGTAAAACAAAAAATAAAATCATATATCACAGAGTAAGATCCATTAAAACCCTGAATTATGTGCATAATATACAATATATCTGGACATAGGGAACACTACTCTAATAAAACCACAACTACAGCGAATAAAACCAAGTTCTGTTCGGAAAAGTGCCTCATTAATTACAAATTGAATGGACTGTGCTCTACATATACATTAGGGAACTTAAAGCCCACTTCACCGGGAGATCGAGCCTGGAATGTGAACTTCCAGTCGGCGTCATTAAGTTCACTTGATGGTCTGTGGCTGTAAGATTTAAACGTTTCCCTTAAAGGGCTCATGGGCTCTGACAATCACAGATGAAGTCATGCAATTTTTTAAAAACCTTTTTCTCCCCTAAATCAATTTAAAGATTGCAAATCAAATGTGTCAAGTACAAGTACGTGTGTCGGGTTCTATTGAATTGAATTGAACCCCCCCCCCCCCCCCCCTCGAAAAGGAACAGTGGTGGAAGGGTTGTGAGCGGAGGGAGTGCTGCCTCTCTGGTATCTGCACTTTCCTCTGACCTGTGAGCGGTGCCTGCCTGCACTGGTCCTGCGTTCATGTGGAGACGTGCCTCCCTCACCCCCTGCCCCCCCCCCACCCCTCTGGGCGCCGCAAGCTCAGGCAAATGATTAGCAGAGTGGCCTTCTGACACAACCCGCTGGTCCTTAATAGTTTCCCGTGGTCCTGTTAAGCAGGGCACTAAGCCCTGCACCGTGACACGGCCGCTGGCCCCCGGCCTGCATCGAACTGCCAGTGCTCACCCCCCCCGACCGCCGATGATGACTCAGGTCAGAGGAACAGATCAGCACCCAACCAGCAAAGGATTTGTCTTCTTTCAATGTTCCTGTCTCACAGATCCTGACACGGTACCTGTGGCTCAGTCTCTGCACCTCCATACCGTCTCCGGCTCTGTGCAGCAGTAACCATAGCAATGAAGTCTCCACACGGAGCTTGTCCAAGAGGTGACAGTTACACACTCTCCCCCTTAATGGAATAACAACAGGGACAAGAACAGCTTGCATTGCTAAATATGTGCTTTTTTTAGGGAGTTTGACACTTGGTAGTCTGATGCTTTTATAAAATATCAGATTATCTATCTAATAAATCCAGAAATCTCTGTCTCTCTGTCTGTCTGTTGAACGCTTATCTTGAGAACTGTTCCTCTTATCGTCTTCACACTTGGCATGTGTATTGTTAAGGGCCCAAGGAAGTGCAGTGCTGAGGCGACCAGCACGTTCATGACAAAGGCAACGACTGATTCTCTAGTTCTGAGTTCTTAGTGCGGAGTCGTGCGTCACTGAACTTCGTATAAACGGTTGAACAGCTGTTTGTGCAGCAATGGTGTCCAGCAGCTGCAACCAGCATTCATACACTGCCAGCACAGGCATGAGGTTCAGTATCCGGCCCAAGGACACTTCGGAATGCATTGGAGGATCAGCTGGGGATCAAACCCTTGACCCTCTGGTTTGTGGTTGACTCCTGTCTCCCGAGGCACAGTTGACCCAATTCTATCTGATCAGTGTGGACACTTATCAGTGAAGACGTAGTCAATGCTCATGATTATAGATTCACTTCCCTCACAGATGAGGTAGAGTTTACTATCAGCCGCCTGCTTACTTGTCCAGACACGTTCATCACTGTCAAGTTTCCATCATGTGGCTGCAGGCAACAAAGTTGGTGAAGCCTGATTTCATCCTTGTTATTAAATAGTCCCATCAAAGCAATATAAATTCTTCTATACCTTCAGAGGCAGAACACATTCACCCGTAGCTGTAGAGCGTTAATTAATAATGTTCAGTATGGAGCGTAGCACGAGGTTTGCACCATGATGTGCCCCGTGCACTCCTCGTGCACTGTACTTTATCAACACTCCACCTTAATTAAATGCAAATAAACTAACAGTGGGTTTCCAGGGTGAATGCAAATGTGGAGGGCTGCGAGGAATGTGTGCCAGGAAGACCGAGAGGGCTTTAAGATCTCTGCATATAACAGCTGCTGCCGCTGCTGCAAAGATTGTGCACTTGGCAAAACAAACTAACAGGGTTTTTATGAGGCTGCTGGTTATTGACTTGCCACCTCGACAAGACAAATAAATGGTCCTGCCAGGGAGTGAAGGAAGCAAGGTGTCGGGTTAGTTATTGCTGCTGAGGTTAACGTGGGTGTCGACGGAGGATAATGGATGATTTCTCTGCAGGTCGGTATTTACTTAGGTTCTTTAAAGGAAAACCAAGAAGGTAAGAAGCGTTTCTAATACGACTGTAAATGATTGATCAGCATTGAGAATCCAGGTGGATTTTCGGAATGAAAATGTGAAATAGTCAAAGCTTCTAAGTCCACATTCCTGTCCTGGAGTCAGGTGAGGTTCAACAGCCTGATTGACCTTCTGTCTAAAGATGACAAAAGGGGGTCGGGGGTGAGCCGCAGCTCAAAGGTGGGGGTTGCTTACCTGTCCATCAGTCCCAATGGTGCCTCCGCAGTCGCTGAGCAGCTCGGACATGTCGTAGTAGCTGGTGAACTCCCACAGACAGGCCTCCAAGTTGAGGTTTCTGTAGAACCGCAGCGTGCTGGATCCCCTGAGGGAGCTGCTGAACTGGTAAGGTGCCGTCTCGCCGATGACTTCTGGATTCTTGGTGGCGTCGGTGAGGAAGCCATGGCGGGTCTTGACCTCGGTGAAGTCCAGCAAGTTAGAGCAGCGGTGGTGGCCGACACGGGTTCCGTCAGGGCTCAGGGTGAGCTCGAAGTTAGAGAGGGCCCGGGTGGACACTATGGGCAACATACCTGAGGGAGGATACGTACAGATCAGTTGTGAAGTGGGAGCAGAGGAATGTTAACCAAGGACATATTAAACCAAGGATTCACAGGTTTTCCCCAGCTTCCCCTTATACTTATTTTTAACCAAAATTAGCAGGTAGAACACAAAAAAAAGAAGTTGTTTGACTCTTTTCTGTTTTGTTTTTCCCCAGCGCGTCACATTCAACATCACAAACGTGTCATCTTGCACGATACAAAGAAAATATTTGCTGTTGCACGTTGTTCCCAAGACTTAAATAACAATAAGTACACAAGCGCTCATGGCTATTATCACGCCGACGCCCGGAAGTTCAATGCATTTCATGGCGTGGTGCTGGAAAAGGCGCAGGTGTGGATGCCGATTGAATTCGTTCTCATTGCAGATAAAGGCCAGATGTAAGTGGGTGTTAGTGGGTTTGTTAACCAGTTGAAAAGTGGCTTAAGTGATACTTTCACAGATGAAAATGGCTGTAAACGCTCTCACTGCTGTTCTTACCGTCGATGTGAGGCATGGTGACAGTTACTTTGATAAGGTTGGGATGGTCCGTGTCTTCGCCTCCGGTGTACCGCAGCTTGGCAGAGAAGGGCTCGGCCCCCACTGTGCCCACAACACGAGGCTGACACATTCCTGCAACCACACCGAAAGAACAAAAAAAGAAAAACATCAAACAATCAAACGCTTTGTTTCCATAAAAATCCTCCAAAGAAAATTCTTTTATCTGCCAGTTTTCTGTCAGAGCAAAGACAGCGAGAACTGTGGCGGGAGAGCGAAACACAGCCGACAGCTGCTTATCGTGTTAAAGCCCTTTCCACGAGCGAGACCAAACGTTTGAAGCAGCAGAATGAGCGGCACTCACCCTCGTCCGGGCTGATGGACACTACGTGGCTGGGGAGTTCCAGGCCTTCATCCCCGTTCGAGTTCACAGCCCTGGCAGCGCACTGGACCCTGGAACCGGCCTGGAAGTAGACCGAGTCCAAAGTGATGAGCTTAGAGGAGGTGAAGAACGTGTCAAAGTCAACTTCCCGCATCGGGCTAGTGACGCCGTCGGGGCCGGTGGGGGCGCTCACGAGCCAGCGATAGCGAGTCAGGGTGTTGTTGATGTTCTCGCTCACACAGATGGAGCCTGTTTTGTCGTAGTCTGGGTATTTGGGATTACAGGCCTGGAAAAGGGAAAAGACACAACAGTTATGATTGAGAACTGCACACAGCTCCGATGAAGCCGTTGTGAAAACTAGAATTACCGAAACCAGTTAAATAAGTTATCTGATTCTATAACAACAGGGGGAAGAGTCATGATTGACAGCTGACACTGACTCCTGACTGGTTGAGCACATGTCTTGGGCGGGTCCTGAATACTGCAGCTCCACCCCATGATCACTACTGTGCAGCGTCTTGCAAAAAATGACGTGAAAAGCGTACACAGGATTATTTTGGCTTCATTTTGGTCCAACAAGAGTAGGTGGAGACGCATCGTCCATCTTTATTTACAATCTACGACTGCACCCAGAAATCTCATCTGTGTGCTGCGGATGAGTTCTCAGGTGTGCACATCTGTAAAATACCTCATAAACAGTATTTACCTGTCTGGAAATGCACTCGCGAGGCAAACTCCTAACTACATGAATCACTCGCCGAGTTGAAAAGTATTTACTGGTCTGTGAGCTGGGACGTACCGTGACACAAATGACCGGGTATCCAGCCAGAGGCAGAGAGTCCCTGCTCCTGTCGATGTCATCGTACTGCAGTAGAGAAACCACTCTGGGCACAGAGGGGAAGGTGACATCCGCCATGCTGTTGATCTCCTCAATGTAGATTATTGCTTTGCTCATCTGTTGATTGACAGGAAGAGGTGCGAGGATGTTAATGGGGAGCAAACCGCTGCCAGCTTGTAATGTGATCGTTAGCCAGGTAGTTACACACTTGGCAGTTAAATGACATGCTAATTTCGGTGTCGCTTTCACCTTCGTCTCCGCCACCATGTTCTCATCCGGCTTCAGGTGAACGGTGAACGCCTCCCTCATCTCTCGGACGCCGTCGTATAGAACCTCCACCTCCACGTAGTGCTCAGTGTCGCCCTGTTTGAACACGATTTCTGCCGAGAAAGGAGATATGACAATTATTTTTCCCCGGCAAACGTCACACGGTGGCTGTCCTGATAAAAAGCGGCTGTCAGTGTGATTTACCCTCAGATATGGGATGGTAGTCCTCCCCAGAGGTGGCGGATCCATCCTTGGTGTGAACTCGGACCACGGAGACCTTGGATGTGTCTCCGACTCGCAGCACTGGGATCTTCACCACGGACACTTGCCCACTTTCCATCGGCTCATTCACACTGAACTTGGTCTCTCCGAACATAATGATCGACTCTGAGGAAGCAACGAAGACAGTTTTAATCATGCTTGAAAACTTTAAACATGTTAAACATCACAGCGAATCTTATTAAATCCACTGTGGTAAATTTAATCCAAAAAGCATCGGAGGGGTGATGCATAACCTTGTAATAATGCCATTTCATAATGACATAATCATGATGTAATTTATACCATATCACCACAAGTAAATCTAAATAACTGTAGATTGTGTTGCTGATATCATTGGTTAGTAGGTTGTTTGGTGTGATCATATATGATTTGAACTATTTAAGCTTTAGGTTATAAGATATTAGACATCTTCATAACATCATGACGTCTTCTCAAGTGATATCATGTGATTTGGAATAATTGTCGTAGATTGTCTCTCTGACTATTATCTGCAGAGATATCTTGGAAACTGTGTTTTTCAGACCAGATTTCTGTTGATCTCGACCTTAGATGTTTGATCGATCAGCTCCATATGTTAATTATCTGGAGATGTCCTCCCAAATTATACTCCCACCAAGTGCGGTGGTGCAGACGCGGTACAAGCCAAGAAATTCAGCACAAGGTGGATTTAAACAGAAATATTGAAAGAGCACAAGTGTAACAAGACAACGTACTGTCTGCGTCGTCTTTAATCTTGATGAGCGTCTCGTTCTGTCCTCCAACAGACGCTCCAAAAGGAGATTCACTCTTGGGGCTTCCCAACACGAGACGGAGTTCTTCTTCCTCCTCGTGCTCCGTGTCATCGACGAGCAACAGAACACAAGGCTTTTCAATCTCTCCTGAAAAAAAAAACAGTAAAGGGAAAAGATAGTGATTGACTGCTTGTGTCCTAATTATTAGAGAATCTGAATCATGTTGCGATCGGCTTTGCTGAACCACCTGGTAGGAAGGTGATGATGGAAGTGTCTGTGTTGGGCCTCTCATTGAAGTCCATCATGACCTGGGCCGTGCCCTGCCTGCTGTAACAGCGCACCGTGGATCTGTAGCTGATGTCACCGCTGCGGTACACGGTAGCTGAGATCCGCCCTGAGTCCTCTTTGCCCACATACACAGCATCGCGGAACTGCACCTTTGGCACTGGAACATTATTAAAACCATAAATCAACATCAGAAATAGAGTGTAAACATCATACATCACCGCAGTTAACAGTTGCAAAAGAGTACATTTTGGATTAGAAACACAGATTTTCACTCACGGTCAGAGACGGAATCATTGACGAGGATGGTGGATTTGCTCGGCTCCCCGAGGACGCCGCTCATCGGCATCCGTAGAATCAGTTCAAACCTCTCCGGCCCCTCGAGCACTGGCTGGCCCAGGTCATCCAGGATGGTCACACGGAAAGTCTGCATGTTGACCCCCGGTGCGAAGTCCAGATTCCGGCTGATCCCCACATAATCTACACCGGCTGCTCAACAACACAACAAACTGCAGGTCAGGTTGTGTTTCACAGAACAGATCAGGGCGCAGGGAACAGTGGACACAGCACAAGTGCACCGCAGCGCTTGATCTTATTCCGACAGCAGTCGTTACTTCATAATTCATTTGTGAATGTCAGGCGGCGAGTGAGATGAAACGATATTCCCCGCATGCTGGCAAAAATGATGCTTTCTACCTCGTGGTCGATAGCCGTGAAGAGCTGGAATTTGTTGCGTGATTAAAGGAGCGCTGCAAGAAACTGGATTTCTCCCCGAGCGCAAACAGGTTATTCATTTGCCATTCTTTGAAGAGACTGGGTATTGAGAGCTCACCCTTTGCCCGCAGGCCTTTTTCATGTACTTATGACCCAGTTATGTGTGTGTGAGTGTGGACTTGCATTTTGAACATGCTGCATACGATTAGATGCTGGTTATGCTTTTTTTTTTTACAATTATAATGCAGGTGGGGAGCAAGAGATGGTGTGAATCTCTGTAAAAGGGGGGGGGACACTGCCTGAGGGCGAGAAATAATGGAGGCTGCAGGGAAGGCTTGAGATAGCAACTGGTCTTAAAGTCCAAAGCACTTACTGACGTGCAGAACAATCCGTAATGCATTCCTAAATCCCTGTCCTCACTCAGACCACCACTATCTTCACAACACTGTGTCTCTCCCAGGCCTGACAGAAAAGCTGTGATTTCGCCTCCTAACCCCAAAAACAATGTTTACATTCCTCAGGTCATCCGCCCGACACCCGGCGTTAACATCTCCTCGGACTCCTGAGTGACAGGGTGACAACTGACGTCTATTGTTGAGTCTGGGGCCAGAACCACCTGTCAGAGAGAGCTGCCGAGCACGGACACGTACCCTCAGCCGAGACGGGCTCCGTCTTTCTGGAGCGCACGGTGACGGTTCCCGCTTTGGACAGATCGGTCCCCGTCCTCCACACCTGCACCTCCACGAAGCCGTCGCTCTCGTCCACGTGGTAGTCCGTGTTGCCAAAGTAGAAGACGGGCGCTGGGGAGAAAAAACAATTGGAAAGAGTGAATAAGTGGATGTAATGCATAATCATCTTTTTCGCTGTTTCACACAGGACACTTGGATGCTCGCTGTAATAGCTGAGTTAAATCGGTAATGGCTGCCGAGATTACCTCTGATTACAGGAGAAATTGAGGGAATGTTTCCATCGAAAACAGCCGCAGGTAGTAATTGTAGCCCTTAAACAACACTTTCTAACTTCCTGGGATAATGTTTCGCGGGGAGAGGGGAGGGGGGGTGGGTGGGTTTCTACATCTGCGAGTTACATTCAAAGATTAAAAAAGGCAGAGCTGCGTCTCCTGGTTTTGTTGTGGATGAGCGTGGAGGTGCTGACTGGGATAGTGATGGGTCTGAGCGGCAGACAGGAGGCCTGACAGGAGGTCTGGAGGATGTAGAGCTCAGCGTGCCAGCCCGGGCCTGCCTGACTGCAATTAGTGTTTCTATGAGGCGAGATTCCACTGCAGCCAAACTCACCCACTGTTATTCCATTTAACCCCTTCAGCACACGTTACCTCTGCACAATGTACAACACGCTGCCTGTGAAACGGTTGCTTAAGGGCTCAGACCTCCGTGTGCACCCTGCAGGGAGTCGCTCACAGTCCTTTACAGCAAGGAGCAGAAAAAAAGGCTGCAACCAAAACCAAAGAAGCAGTTTTTATTTACCAAAATTGTTCACATTCTCCTAATTGATCAAATACATCATTGTTACGACTAATAGGAACAAGCCGCTACTGGGCTGTAAAAATCTGCAACTGTGACCAAATTATGAATAAATTAAGTAAATAGCGACAGCCATGGGAAGAGTTTGTGGTTTCCGTGACAACGGAACTCGGCAGCTTCAGAACAGCACTTAGCTGTTTCTCATCACGCAGTGTGAAGCCGGAGAAAATGGAGAGAGAGGGGGGGGGGGGGTGGGGATGTTGAACTGAGCGATAAATGAATTCCACAAAAACAAATACATAATGTAACTGTGATGATGTTATTTAATAAAACAAGAGCAGGAAGAAACAGTCCATCAGCGCTGCCAGGTATATTTACTGATCAGGGAAAAAAGAGTTTATTACTTTGCACGGTATAATTAATCTTCCAAGTAATTTGCATCTCGGATGATGTTTTGATACAGTCTGCTTTGTCAGAAAGTGTATTATTATTATATTATTATAATATTATTATTGGTCGGACAAGATCTGAGAGGGAAACAGACTTGTTGGGGAAAGCCTTGGGATTTATGGTTCTCCGAGCAGCCATCGCTGTTGTTGAAATAATGTTACTCTCAGGTGCAAGCAAAGGACAGAAAACTTTTATGCTTTAATCTGCCCTGAAAGCCGAGCCAGGACAATGAGTGCTGCATCAAGAGGCTCGCAGCTGCCAGAATTTCTCTCCACCGACGAAACCACACAAAGATGGTTTTGGCTGCCTGCACCGGGTCCCAGCAGAAGCAGTAATCAGATCTACTAGCCTGAGGTTGGCAGCCAGGAACTCGGGCCCTGTTGTACTAGTCCAGTAATCAGATAAGGTCTGTGCAACAGACAAACGGTGAACTTCAAAGTGCTACGGCCCATTAACTGAAAGGTAAACCGCCGTCTCCTGGGCTCCGGCTGCCCGGCCGCAGCAGCCTGCCCCAGCCACAAAGAACATCTGAGGTTTCCTGAATGCAAGTGGAGATGATCCAGATTTAGACCTGACTGTTATGTAAAACAATATGATGTGTAAAAAAAATAAAATAAAGATTATAATTTAGATTTCCTCTTTACTACTAGCTTCTTTTTACTTGTAAAATCTCTTCTTATCTAAAATAAATTGTGAATAATAAAAGAATGGTAATATAGATTTCTTTAAATGTAACCCTGATTAAAAATACATCACGAGTCATTAGAAAAACCCACCATATGTATAGTTATGCATAAACAACAAAGGAAATGCCGTCACAGTTCCATATATGTGAACATAAGATAAAAGTAGAGGCACAAGCAGAGACATAGGCGTCCCTGAGGGAACTGGTACACTCCCACTGACTGCTTGATTTCACTTGAACTTAGCATGACATTCCCACAGTGCTAAGTGGCTTCTCGGATGAGATTCAGCCGAGCCCTTGCAAATGCTCCCGTGCCCTCTTCTGTGTGCTCAACTAATTTCTCTCCAGCAGCAGAAGCCCAGCTCCATATTCATCACAGATTAATCTCCAACTTTAACCGACGAAGACTGTGAGAAACACTTGAATTTTTCCCGAGCAGGGACTGAATCGAGGATTAAAGTCTGCACCTTTTGGCTTTGGACATCTGTTTATATCAGAATGAACGTGAATCCAGGTGAAACATAATGACAGGGTTATCCAGGTGATAGTGCACACGCATGTGAACCGCCCCCCTTTTTAAAACCGGCTCATAATCATACCTTCAGAAGTGGAACGAAATTTACAGGGAACTGACACAAGACTGTAAATGCGCGAGTCGAGTCCTGCTGTACAAGAATCCTCATGTCCCACGGCCCCCAACCAAAACATCTCCCCGGATGCAAGAGTCAATATCAAACAGCAATTACCTCTGCAAGAAAGAACAAGTTTCTCCGAACGCATCGCAGGCAAAAGCCCGAGCTCTTTGGGAGGAAGTGGCCGTTTATGTGCAGATGGTCTGCCGCTGGGAAAATAGCAGGTATCGAGCGAATAGCAGCTGTCCGTGCATGTTACTGTAAAAAAACGTCGGGACAGCTCGTGAACTTTACAGGCTTTTAATGCTGAACTGCTACAAGAAAAAAAAAGGTCATCGGAAGTTATGGCTCCGGTGTGAGGAGAGAAACTGTCAGTCGCTGCAAGGAGGTTGAGGAGAGGTGATTCTCAGCAGCAGCTCTGTACTGCAGCGTGTCTATATGTGCATTATACGGACATATACTACAAGTACTCGTATATGTCTAAACACTGTGACGGACAGTTTTGAGGACATTCTGGGAATGTGTCCTCACACACTTTGGCCGACCCTCACTTTCTGTCACATTCCAAATCTGAGAGTTACGCTTTAGTTTGAAGGTCATGGTTGGAATAAGGTTCACGTGTATTGTGGGGTCTCTCTATCATTTTTAAGGTCTCGACCTTCTGCGTAAAGTGCCTTGAGATAATGTAAATTATGATTTGGGGCTATACAAATACAATTGAACTGAATTGAATGCGTATGGATTTAGGATTTGGCCATTTACAGTCTTTTTTTAAAGCTGAGCTGCTGCAAGAATAAAAGTCTGATCATAATTCACGTCTCTGGTGTAAAAAGAAAAACTGTCAACATTTACAACGAGCTCGACTAATAAGTGATTTTCAGCAGCAGCTCTGTAGTTTTGCATGTTTATTCAGTTGCAGGCTAGAATAGAATCATTTCAATGTTCTATTAGCAATGTAACATCAACCTTTTCCACAAAATTTCCCGAAGATTTAATCTTTTTATTGACCTTTTCAATTCTTACCTCCTCTTGTTGTTTACCATTTCCTTCCTCATTGTGCCTTTACTTGTTATTTGAACTGTTTGACTCCTCTTTATCTTTTATAAATTGATTTTATTACGTCTACTTTACTTGTTTCTTGAATTATCCACATCTACGTTGGAGAGTCTACACAATCCCCACCTTCCTCATGTGATAACATCTCAAGATTAATCTTTAAAAACCCCATCGTGTCCCTACTTCTGTTGAGTGGTTCACCTTTTCTAACAAATACCTCCACCAAGGGCCAACAGTCATATATGTCATATCTTGCAATGTTAAAGACGGGCCAAGAAAGAACTCATTACATTTTGGCGTACGTCTGAACAAAGGGACGGATCCGTGCCAAACTTTAATGGGTTCTTTCCTGGCCCGTGTCTCAAGTTTCTCTGAAATACGCTCGGTAGATTTTGCTTAATCTTGCTGACAAACAAACAAACTATCAGGGGCAAAAACACAACCTCCTTGGTAATTAATCGCATGAGCACCAAGCAGGTGACAGACAATCCACCGGACGCGTGTCGTCTCAGGGCATTTGCTCTCTTTGGCCTCCTGGCTGTCTGCCCTTGGCCGATTTTTGCAGAGTTGTGTCTGAGTCAGAGCCTGTTACCATGCAAGGGTTCACACCATCCCCGCCGAGATCCTTTCTCTGCTGAACAGACAACCTGAACAACCAGCGGGGCTCCACAGTGCAGAGAGCAGACAACGATCCCTAACCACCTTCGCACCCGTGTTGACTGATAATGCGTTTTAGCTGCAGGGTCTGGTCGAGCTCAAAGCACCGAGGACTGAATCCTGCACGGATCTGTGTGACTCCCCGTAAATATTCTAACTTTCCTCCACCTTGATGCTCTCAGGCAACATGTCGGTAACAGCTTCTTTACTTGTTTTCACAATCTAGCGATAGCATCTTGGGAGGTGATATCAAAGTGTTCGAGACGGTAGAAATGTGTTATCGTTCAAAGAATCTCATATTTAACTCTGTCTGAGAAGGCGTGTCAAAGCAGTGTCTCCCGTGAATTATTTAGACTGTGGCGGGCGTCCCGGTGATTTGGTTCATAATCATGCAA
Organism: Hippoglossus hippoglossus; assembly: GCF_009819705.1. Classification (NCBI taxonomy): domain Eukaryota; kingdom Metazoa; phylum Chordata; class Actinopteri; order Pleuronectiformes; family Pleuronectidae; genus Hippoglossus; species Hippoglossus hippoglossus. The sequence continues at coordinate 5,755,405 of NC_047163.1, forward strand.
AAAACATTTTTGACACTTCTCATAATCATATAAGAGGCTCTCTAAATTGGCATTTTGCACCGTTGCTGCATTGTACAGCCGGATCTGCACCCAAGAGTTTTCTTTCTCGACCCATACCACATCCCTCCCAGTAGTTTTTGCGTAATCCTAACTAACAGACGGACAAACAAAACAAAAGCAAACAACAAAAATATGTAAAAAGTATGAAAACAAAACTGCCTTGGTAATATTGAGTTTTACAAACTTTCCGTCCAGATCCTCTTATGTCTTCATCAATAGAAGTGTAGTCATTAGATTACACTTCCACGGATCAATACAGGAGATTAACAACTGCATTCAAAGACCAAATAAATGGCAAAGGAATCTTTTTTTGCCCCGCGGACCCGAATGTGTCACATCGATTGCCAACAAATTTCCTCCACAGGCATAAACATCGGCTCCTGTGCCCGTGCAGACGTCTGGTGGTTTTCACTGCAAACAAAGCTAATGTTAACTGTGCTCCTTATCTGCTGGGTGAAGGTGCGTTAATTAGTGAAGTTGAAAGAAGTTTTTTTTTGTCAGAAAGAAGAAAAACACGCCTCCTCTTCCATGGCTCGGGTCTTCACACCTGATTACTTCTTCAGGAAACTTATAAACAATCTTAGAACCACGTTAATTGTCAGATTACGATCAGAACCTTGAAAGGAACAACGAGCTGCAGCTCCGACTGCACTCGTGTGGTTTCTTCCTCCTTTCTTCTGTTTGTGAGCGCTGTGATACATTTGTGCCCCGTGGCTTCTAATTTCATCATATTGTGCTGCCCTGGTTTGCTTTGAAAGGAAGTTGTCTACGTGACACATTTCTGCTTATATCACTAATGTGTGTTTCTAAGAGGTAGGAACCAACAGGAGCTTGGCCAGGCAGCGACTTCTTTGTCCCGTGTACAGGACTCAGTGGACGGCCACAAGAGCGATGACAAAGATGGATGCGGTGCACGCATTTACCTCCCTCCCACATATACTGGAGCGGAGTCGGAGGAAAGAAGTGAGAATTACTTACCTAAATTTAATACCCAGCCAGGATAGGTGCACTGAAAGGGGGAATGAATCTAATGCTGCCTTTCTGCTCTCGCAGACAGCAGATTGGTCTTGCTCTGCTTGCCTCAGAGCTATTTACCATTTATTTCACCTTCAGTGCTCAAGTCATTTCATTATCACCTCCTTCAGGGGGAATATGAAGGTTTGACACTACCTTATTTCTCCCCACTCTTCGTGTCCCATTAATTCAGCGGACGGGAGCAACCTAAACACCTCAAGCGCCGAAATCCAAATTATACTACGGAGGTGTTGCCGCACAAACTTTGCCTGTTTTGTATTTGCAATGCACGTGTGAGTGTGTGTGTCTGTGTGTGTGTGTGTGTGTGTACATGCAATCAATCTGATGTCAGGCACTTGTGTCTTTATAATAAGCAGCCAGCTTGTCAGACAATAGCTGCAGGCTCAGTTTCTCTCCATGTCACACTTAACGTCTAAACAGCGAGAATCAGCATTTGAGAAAAACAACGAGAAAACACAGCGAGAGGATGTTTCCAGACAAGGCGGCTGTGTTCTTGTCCCTGCACCCGGTGCAACCTTGTGAGTCTGAGCCGCTCACTGAAAACCGATATGCACAAGAAGATTTTGATTGACACTCAGCCACGCTAACAAAGACCGAGGCAAAGAAAAACATGATTACAGATAAAGCGTGAATAAACCCCGGGTACAGACGGCAAACACTGGCTGTCAATCTGAAGCCTGTGATGCACCGAGCCTCCTTTTCTCCTGTGTCTGTGTGATAATACACTAAGGACCTCTAATGTAGACAACGGCCTGCCGCGAGGTGTTAAATCTTTAAAGAAAAAATGTTCTTGGTGTATTTTAAAATTAATTGACTTTTTCAAAGCTACAGTCACAGTTTATAATAGCTGAGATACGACGGCGCACTGGCTGTGTAAAGCAGAGGCAATCATAAAATAAGAGTTTGCCTTTAATGCACTAACATGAAAAAGCTGTTTATTGCTTGAAGGAAACTGTGCCCAACAAGAACACAGCACACAGAAGACAGTAGTTAAAGCATTAGTGCTTTGCCTTTGTCTTTCTGTTCTTATTCTGTGTAATATTTAACTGCTTCATGGTTTTTCCAACATATTTACACCTCATCTTAAGTTTAGGCTGCATCCAAACCGACACATTTCCATTTTAAATCAGTGTTTTAGTTTGGTAGCAGGTTAGTTACAAGAAAATAATATGAACGAGAAACAAGCAGAGCAGGGATTTCTTTTCGAGGTGGAACTGTTACTGACGGGAAGTGTGAGCAGTGTTTCGCCTTCGTCTTTGGCAGTCGTGTCGTGACTAAGGAGAACCAACCAGGAAGGGAACGTGTCCAAACAACAAATGATGAACCAAAACGCTTCCCTGGAGTTTTCCAACTAAAATGGTGCCAGCAGAGCTTTCCAAACTTCTCTGTTTTCGCCTCTCAGGGTGGCTGGCAAACATAAATGCAGCCCCAGTGATAGGTTTTAAAACTAAAATGCAGTAGTGTGAATGTAACTGTAGATGATTCAACAGATTAATCAATGAATCAATAATCTTTAGCCCTATATGGCAGAGACAAGATGTGCATGACTTGTTACAGCCTCAGTTTGAATAGCTGCAGTGGTAAAACACTTATATATGACCCTTGAGGCCTTGAGGACTGACCGCTGCTATACATCCTATTAAAACGTGCGTGTCTCGGCAGCTGCTGCAGAGCTCGGCGGTTTGGAGTAAACACCCGGGAGCACGAGGTCAAAAGGCCCCGCGCTCACACTCAGGTTACACTGGACGCTGCTACAGTGCAGAAACATTCCGAGCACGTAACCTCCTCCAATTCCACGAGCAGGTCAAACAAATCCACTTGAAGTGTGTCTGACTCGATTCCCAAGTAACCTGTTGCACAGACTGAAAACCGCGGCTGCAGGAGCCTCCGGCACAGGAGCTCTTTGCCCATTAACCTGCGGCACATGGACGTGAACTTGATCATGTTCCAAACAACTAAAGAATGAGTATTTCCGTGCTGCAAAAACAATGAGAATGTTCCTTCACTCATGGGATTATTTCAGAAGTTGTCATGCTGAGGGAAAATGAAACCAAACAGCAGGACTAACGTCACTGATCAAAAAAACCACACATTTAATTTTAGCTTCGATTGTTATTAGCCAGCTGAATGAGCACTACACTGCGTTAATGATGTTTCTTTATATTCTGGGATGTTTTCCACAGCAGGTGCAGCACTGAGAAAAAAGAAGGGTCTCTTACAACAGGAAAATTTAGTCATTTGAGCAGTTGGAGAAGATGAAAATAAATGCCAATGAAGTTCATTTACTTCAGCTCCGTGCCGACTACTCATTTCACAAAAGTCACGATTTTCCGACTGCTTGAAATAGATAACGGGATGCTAAATTGAATAGCACATCCCCCCCCCCCCCCCAGTTATCTACTTCCTGTGCGTTTCGGTTCCATAAAAATAAATAAAAACATTTCCACTATCAGTTTCTACAGGTCCAGTGACGCCTGCCTGCGATCACACAGTCTTGACTTCACAGCGGTGCTTCCGGAGATAGTCAGAGCGATAGGGAACTGAGGAATGGCCGTCAGGTGTTGGTGGAACAAAGAGGCGTCAGGAAAAAATATGGGAGACTATCAGCCCTCGAGTCTGAGCCTGCAGATATGAGATAAAGGCTTCGCCTGAGGGAAGGAGGCTCGCACACTCAGACGTTTTCTCCCCGAGACATTGGTAGACAAGCACAAACACACACCGCACGAGAAAAAAAAAAAAGAAGAAGAAATTCAAACACATAGCAGAGATGCACACCAACATGTTTCCTGTCTGTCTGCACACCTGTCTGTACCTGTTTCTGCGTCTCTCTCTGCATGGATTTATGCAGCTGAAGATACCGCCTGCACCAAAGTTTCTCAAGATTCATTTTCAGCTTCCGTCAGAGGGCTGAAACTAACACCTCAAACTAAAGCAGATAAAAGCCCAGGAAGCAAGTTTTATGCCGCCTTTTCTTGAGGTTTTATTCAGAACTGAATTAACAATTAGAAATGAATGGAAAAGGCTCAAAAACCTGTCTCTTAAGAGCAAAAAGTGATTTACTAATCAAAGCATTTTATCTTCTTGTACCTGCACAGTACATCGTCTCTCACGTTGCACCTAAGACAGGTGAAGAGTCAACCTACCGTCGTCTGCATCGGGGATGATTGTAATTGTGGCTTCGGGAAACTCCGAGCCCACCCGTCCTCCCATGGGCATGCTGAGGCTGACGATGAAGCTCTCCTCCTCTTCGTACAGGGAGTCGTCGATGATCACCACCCGGCAGGATTTTTCCACCTCGCCTTTGTCGAAACGCAGGATGCTGTGGTGGTCCTCAGGCCTGGAGATGTAGTCGGAGTAGGAGAGCACCATGGTGGGGACGGTGCCCGTGGCCGAGACTTGAGTGAGGAGAAAACGGAATGACAGAAAGATGATCCCAAATATGCCACATCAGAATATTCACCACATACATTGATATCAGTCCCATAGATATATCGGATTATCATAGTTATTTACTGGGAAACTGGCAAAAAAATTTAAGAATCTTGCAATGTTTAGAGATTCCTGGATCTGGCCCTTTGTCCAAATCCGCTCCAAAAAGTTAATTGGTTCTTTCTTGGCCTGTGTCCCATCCTCAAGTTTCATGGAAATCAGTTCAGTAGTTTTGGCGTAATTCAGCTAAAAAACAAACAAATCAATGGAATGAAGCCAGAATATAACCTCCTTGGAGAGGAGGCAAAAATCAACATAGAAATATTTTTTTTTTTCCCCCCTGATATTATTTTTTTCTTCAATTTACATGAATTACTGAATTACTACTTTAGGCGGATATGCCTGGAAATAACTTTCTTCTTTTCTTTCTGTTTAATACGTCTGTACAACCTCCGCTCTTTTACAAATCTGCTTTAAGAAAAGAGCGACCTTCGCTTCCTGCTGCATTTCATCATCCACAGAAACATTTCATCCAACATGGATCTCGATGAGGTCGCTGTCTTTGCACTTCCATTTTTCAAGGTGATATCCTGTGACAATCAAGGCGGCGATGAGACCAGCTTATGGTTCCTTTCATCTCATATCTGACGCATCCATTAACTCGCCTCGCTTCCACCTCTGATGTGCAAGGAAGCCTTTCAAACGCTGTGCAGCGCAAACGAGCGCAAGAGCCATTAGCTGTGCTTCATTTTGACCATTTTCCTTTCACCATCTGCTGCTCCGACACATGGTGGTGGGATGAGTGATAAGCATTCAGTCCAGATGAGGAAGGGGAGAGCAGCACTATACCAGAACACGCCATTCCCTCGAGAGACACGCTCATATTTCTATTCCAGGAGTTTACCGCGGACATTTCCCCATTAGGTTGTTCCCGTGTTACCTTGCTGAGTGTAGCAGATGACCATGAGCTCCTGACTGACGTCCCCGCTCCTGCGCACGGGGACCAGCAGCTCGCCGATGTCCTCCTCGATGTTGTAAACAGCCGAGGGTATGAACACCGTTGATTCTGCGGGCGAGAAAAAAAATCAAACATCCACACATGAGATCCTGATTGTGATATGAGGTGTTGTGTTATCAGAGCTGTGTACTTTTATTGTTGAGGCTTATCTGACTCGTAGGAAGAAAAAAACTGCCTGTGTAAGTGAACTGAAAGATGAAGGAACGGGGGAAAAGCGTCAGAACATCAAACCATGTGTGACGTTATTTACATCAAAAAAGCTCTAATGCGTTGGTTTGAATTACAGCTCTGCAGATAGTGCCTCCGTCACGTTTTATCAAAACCCACCGTCTGCTGTTTATTTATCTGCAGCAAATATTGCAGCTTAGAGTCGGCTTATACAGTGTGACCCACGGAGACGGCGCCGCTTATTGACCTGATCGACCTCATCTCAGGGGTAAAGCTGTCGGGAATCGTTTTAGAGGAGGTGGATTCAATTCAAATTCAGAGACGTCCCAGACAGAGAAAGTTTCCTCGAGGTTCAGAACATCTTATGTCTCCATAGTGTTATGATTCAGTGCAATATATATTGGAATTTACTGTGAGTTTTCACATTGAACTGGACGGATTTTAAATGAGCACTCCAATAAAAGATAAATGCACTCTTCTCACGGGAAGTCAAAAGCGAAGAAACACAAGAGAAAGATTTTGTATTTAAATGAGCATCTTAAAGTAAAGAGTTTAATTAGAAGGAATAAAATAAAAAGTGTAAGTTTTTCCTAACTGGAGTTTAACCAGAGTTTGGCTTTCACACATGCACAACACAGCGGGAGGTTCTCTGCATGGACGCACACACCACACAACAGCATCAAATCCTCCGGAGCAGCCGGCTGCAGCAGGCAGAGGCAGGAAGTGACGTTTTAACTCCGCCGCGGAGATCACGTGATTTTCTTGACAACACAAAGACGCCGGTGTCGGCTTTCATCGCCACAGACTGTCTTGACACACTCGTCTGTGTCTTCCTCGTGTGTGGGTCGCCACTTTTTCACCGGGAGATGTTTCTTTCATTTTTGCATCTGTCGCACGTAAGAAGCGCCATCAACCTCCTCCCCCCCCCGTCACGTGAGACAATTTACAAACGTATGCAATCGGTCTGTGTGTCTAGTTCCTGGTCTGCCAATTAGTGACCTCTGCTTCAGGGAATTAAAGGAAAATAACGAGAACATATTTGTGTCACACACTCAGTTTCATTTAAGAAGCCTATTGGTAGTTGCCAGCATTAATTGCAAGAATAAAATAAAAAGGTGTGTTTGCTCTAGTTGGAAGCAGGAACACATCTTTTTTACTGAGCGGGTTTACTGGCAGCGCTCCATCTCTTTGTCTCCCTCTCTCTCACTCCGAGCTCTGTGGAACGCTCAGAGAGAGAATGAGGTCTCACAGCATTTCAGCCATGAAATCCACAGAGCTCAGACAGAGGCCTTGTATCCTCCTCACTGAGCATCATGGTCGCCCACATTAAAAAGGTGCTGCTGAGTCAAAGGAAAACGACCTGCACCTTTTCCTCCCAAGGACCATGCGGACAATCGCAAAGGACGATGTGGCCGCTCTTCATTTCTTCTTTCCGACAGCTGTCGTCAATCCGAGCCACTTGAGTTAGTCTGAAATCATTTATTTTACGCAGTTTCACAGTGGCAGCCCTCGGGCTAATCCATATTTCCTCTGCTCTCGGTGAAAAGTGAACAAGAGGCAAAAGAAAATACATTTTCACGAGCCGTCAGCGTTTGTTTGACCTTGAGAGGTCCAAGACGCAAGACGAAAAACCTCCGCAAACCATAAACAGCATAATGACACGGTGCAGACATTTGGCTGTCGGAGTTCACGGCGTGAGAGACGGAAATAGGATTTCACATCTCGCAGAGAGATAGCTGCCAGTTCTGTTGATTGCCCTCCAGAGACGGATGTTTTGTGAAACAAAGCTGCAACTTAACATGATAATTAGCATAAAGTGTTGCCAGCAAATTCATCCTTTTCACCCAATGAAGCCCGATGGGATGAGGATAAGAAGCATCTTCCTTTTTTTGATATTATGCGGCTCTGTATCTCAGCTCTACATTTTAAGCGATGCTTCGTCCGTATTTGCATCATAATCATTTCAAATGCAAGGGAGGTCATCATCATCCCTTCGACCTTGTTTATCTATTTTTGTGGCAAGAAAACACTTCGCACAGAAGAGCTTGTTCCTCTTTACTTTGTATTGAGCAATTTTCATAATCAACTCGGGCTCTAGGTGTTCCGTCTTCATGTGATTGTCGGCTCTTTCCTCTTCTATCCGTCTTTCTGAGCAGCATTTCCCCAGTCAACGCTCGAAACATGAATACAGCCCGAAATGAAAGTTTGAAGGCTTCCTGGACCCTAACTGAGATCTCTGCTGTGAGAGAGAGATTTACCTTTAGACACTCTGCACTACCCATCATTCTTTCCCGGAAAATGCATTGCCTTTTTTCCCCATTTATTGATTTTTCATGTTCTAACCCACAGAGAAAGGGCATGTACTGTGTTATTTCACTGAAAATGTCCTGCTGTCAAACTCTATTATAGCTCTAAGGCCCAAGTGTGTTGCATTGTTAAGCAACAAACCCCCCCCTCCCTCCCAAAGAAAGGAAAAAAGCAAGGTATACATTGCAGTATTTGCTTTAGGTTTCACCTACAAGAAATATATATATTCTCAGTAAAACGTACCACTATTCCAATATTAAATAGTAGAATTAGTCAACATTTGAATAAATCTCAATTAGTCTCTATTACTCACCATCATCAGGGTCCAGGATCTCCACAGTCGCAACCTCTGGGAACTCCAGGGCGGCCATCACCGGCTCCGAGAGGAGGATCTGAAAGGTCTCGGACACTTCATAGTCGCTGTCCGACAGGATGCGGACCCTCCAGGTGGCCGTGGTCTGACCGGGGTTGAACTGAACCTGTTTCTGAGACTTCCCCCGGAAGTCTTTGTCCTTCTCTGCAGTGCCATCCTTTGTGCCGATACCTGAGGGAGGACATGGGGAAAAAATGGGTTGTTATTATAATCAAGTAACATCTGCAGAACCCAATAAATCCCAATAAATCAGGATTCACCTTCTTCCTTTTTTGGCACTGGCAACCTTATATATAAAACATTTTTCTTTGACGTGTTGGTTTCTGTTATTCTTTGTAGCCATGAATTGTGACGGTTGTATGATATTGTCAATAAATATGATTAAAGGAGACATACTATCAGTTTTTCTTGGCTGGGTCTTAAAGAGACAGGAGCTAAAAACCAGGAGTCTCTGAAAGAGGAGCCGACTCAATGCATAAGGAAAGAGATGAGTTTTAAACCTTTTTCTAGTAATGAAACAAATTAAAGTTATAAACCTTAATTGTATGTCTCAATTAAACTACTGTTTTTCATCAGGAGGATCCACTCACTAGTTGGTCTAACTCTTCAATAGCTGCCTCCGTTTGGGATTCAGTTTCCCACCCCCAGTGTTTGAAGCGACCATGGTGGGAATAAAGCCAATTATCCCTCACGTCAGCCTGGTTTCTGTAGAAGTGGATGGAGGGTGACTTGTGTTGTCTGACCTTCAGCATGTGAGCTGTCTGATGGAGCTTACAGCCACTATGGCAGTGATACTGGCAGGATTCCTGGTGAGAGGGAGCACTGAAGCCAGTGAAATGTCACAAAGCCTCTCCATTGTTTTTGCTAACTGGTCACACAACACACAGCAGGGGGTCTGGCAGTAGATATAAAGAACATGGCTACACACCCCATGTCAATGCAACCGGCTGCCACAAATAAAAAAACAAGGGATTAACCGATAAATGGACCAGTGGCGTGACAGGAACTTTTTTTTTCAGAAACACAAAGAAGAGAAAAAACTGAAATATCATATCACGTCAACCCACGAGATCTTCAAAAGACCTCAGATTAAGGAATGCATGAGTTTCGGGTTTTTAAGAAAAATAGCAATTCTATTCTTTGATGGGAATAAAAAGTGGGCTTTGATATGCAAGCATAGGCAGAAGGAAACGGCCCCTGCACATATGTGCTGAGATAAAATGGTCAAGCTCGGAAGCTGGAAGCTTGGAAAATCAGCCGTCTTCAAAGAGCTGCTCAGTGAGTATGATTTTCTCCCAGCCCTGTCTGCTGCACAGAGCTGGGAGTGGCTGGCCCGGATCACAGGAGCAACTCTGAGGCATTGTGGCAGGTGCGCTCTTTGTAGCATCCATGACCAGGTGGCATCTGCACTGACCGGTGAAGCAGTATTCCACCGGCGGGCCCCTGTGTTCCCTCAGGCTGGGTTTGGGGAAAGAGGAGCTATCCACTGGCCTGGGATCAGTCGTGATCTCAACGCAGCACTGAGGCAGATGGGTGGATTGAATTGTCAGGCTGCTCAGGTGGCCTATTTATTCTGTTTAATCAAAACAGTTCTTTTGCTGCCTAAAGCCTCATGGCAGAAGGGGAAGGGGCAAACTCAAAATAGTCACTGTAACAAAGTAATGAAGGATGCAAAACTTAGGGAGACAAGAGAATGGTTGATTTTTTTGGGAAGAATGTCTGATAAAATTAATTCTCCAAAATAATTCCCTCTTGGGTAGCATGATTCTAACTTTCTTTTTTGGGACCCCCTCGAAAACAAGATGATACATCTCATGACGATAGCTCCAGTTAGATTAGAGTTAGGGGTTTGATTTCTGGAGATTTAAATAGATGTGTGTGATTGACTAAATTTGGCAAAAAGAAGGTTCCCGGATTGAATCCCAATTTGGCCTGGGTCTTTCTCCCCGTGTTTGGATGGGTTTCCTCCCACAGTCCAAAGGCACAGAGATTGGGGTTAGATTAATTGGAGACTCTAGTGTGAGTGTGAATGGTTGTTATTCTGTGTATATCAGCCCTGTGACACACTGGTGACCTTTCCAGGGTGTGCCTGGCCTCTCGCCCCATTGTCAGCTGAGATCGGCCTCACCCCCTTGACCCTCCAAGGATACATGGTGTAGATAATGGCAGATGGAATGTACAAATAGACATTAATGGGATAGCACAACAAAAACTGTTTTCTGTTCAATCTGCAAATGTTTATCTTGGATAGAAATAACAAAGAAGAAATATTTCCACTGCGAGGAACCGAACAGATGAGTGCATGATCAAATCATTTCAGCCTTGGTGCATAAACATGTATTTGCTTACTGTAAAAAAGAAATGCACAACATAAATGGTTCCACCACTCTGGCATTTAGAGAGAGAAACTTTTATCGCTGTGCTACTTTGAGGGCATTGTCAAAGCAAAATGTTCCCGCCTTGGAAGAAAAAAGCCGAATAACAGTTTTCTTTGTGAGGTTTCCATCACGGAGAAGCCCATCACCCTCCCTCATTCATTACCAGCCCCTCACCCCTTCATGCTGCCGAGATCGAAAGAAAACTGCCCTGAGGAAAAAAAACTATCGTTTGCACTCGAAAGAACGCAACAGTGACTTTGGACATTTTGAAAAAGGCAGGCGGATTTGTTTTTCTGGGCACTGAACGTCGAGTGCAAGTTCAAAGTGGTGCTCCTTTAATTTATAATGCAACCATTAATAAAATAGTAGCAATGCTGCAGAGAATCAAAACAAGAGATAATTATTCGAAAGATATACTGTTTTCTTGTTTAATATTAATTCGCAGAGGGATCAGTGCGAGGTCGTCACACAGGAAAAATACTTTTCCATTTTCTTTTGTTCTTGCACCTCATCAACATAAACAACAAAATAAAAAGCACATTCCTGTTCTCAAAGTTGTTTACTTTTCACTTTTATCTGCAGCTATACCTGCCTGCAGAGCGATAGATGATGATCTGCCTCTGGATGTGTATCTTCTTTTCACTGAGCAGATTGACTGTGCAGTGTGAGGCGCCGTAAAGGTCAGCAAAATCTGCACATCACCTCAGAGATATTTCATTAGCCCGAAGCCCAGGGGCATATAAAGTTAGAGACGACAGTACAGTTAATATTCTATGGGATTTGACCTTTAAAATTGGTCCATTTTAATCACTCCTCATCTACATAGACGGAATAAATGAAAGCACTAAAAAAGGCCATTTGTGCCAGTAGTAAAAATTCCTTCCACTCATAAATGCTCGGCTAGTTTTTTTAACAGTACGAACAGGTATTGTTCATTTAGTTCCAGCCAGTAAATTGCCTCAGCTAACATTTGGAGTGGCGTCGTTCCGTGGCCACCAACCTCAGGCGACCTCTCTCCTGCGCACACGGAGTCCCCGAGGGATCGTCTGTGCTATTGTGTGATTGGAATGTAAATAATGGTCGAGAGGTGGGAGGGGTGAAAGGTCGCGGCCTGTGTCACCCTAAAGGGTGTCTGGGCCAGCCTTAGAATTGCGCCAAAATATACAAAGAGTGTGGTGCATGTCGTAGAGTCTGTGCTGCGGGGGGCTCGTCTATCAATATGTCGGCCTCAGGCACCGAGGTTAAAAAGGACTGGAAATAATTCCAAACAACATCTTCTGAGGAGGAGTGAGTTTTCATCCCCTTTGTTTGTTTCTTTATCTGTGTGAACGTCAGCTACGAGGACAAATGAAAAGAATCAATAGAGTCACTCAAGTGTGTTAAGTTTGTCTGTGAGGAGCAAAGTTTATGGGACAACACGTTACAACATAAACATATAGACATTGGTCCATATCCTAATTTTTCATTGCAAAAGCTTTGTAGGGCAAGTTACCACTTATCTACTTTGCCCCAGAAGGGTTAATATTAGATCATCAGAGAAAATTCCCCTGAAGGTCCCAACAACCCGATCAGAGTCGAGTAAATCTGCCTTTTACTTTCATGCATCTCATGCTTGAAAGGGGCTGCGCATGTTTTCAACTTGTACTCCTCACCCTCTCTTGGCATGTTTTAGAATCTTTTAAAATTAGTTTTCATAGAATATCTGCTTTTACTTTCCTTCTTTTTGGATTTGACCTTTAATTTGGAGCCCATCTCGACCAGGACGCCCTGGCAGAAGAGCTTATGTATCTCAATGGCACCTTCATGTTTAAATATGGGATAAATAAACACTTATTCCTGTTCGTCTTTCATTTCTTCTTATTTCTTTTTTAATATCTATTAAACTAGTAAAATACTTTTAGATATTTCTTATAAAATATGTATTGCATTAAGTTATTCACTATTTTTGTTGCAGATCAGGACCCAGAATAAAATCATCCTTTTTTCAGAAATAAAATCTAAATCTTTGGATAAATGAAAAAATATGTCTTGCTCTCTAGTAGCTTTGAATAATGAAGTGTGGCTCGCCTTGGAATGAATCACTGTTATTATATCAGAGGTTGTGTTCACTTACTAACGAATGAAGTTTCCCCCAGGTAGCCTCGACGCCGCAGCACCACCTCCAGGAACTTGACCTCTTCATCCACCACGTAGCTCTGCTTCTCTAAAGAGATCCACGCCCAGTTCAGACGGAACTGCTGGTGCTTCAGTTTGTTGCCTCCTGCAGATAAAACACAATTAGAGAGAAAGCAACCTCAGATGTCTCGCCAGAACTCATCACACGGCAAAAAGAAAACAAAGACGAGACGAATAAAATAAAAATACTCCTTATTAGCTCGATTTCTTGGATACCTGCAGGACTTGACTTCACTCAGAGGGAGGGATGAGGGATGTGCTGCCCTTATGCAAAAGAAATAGGGGTTCGTGCATTCTAATTGCTTCATTTCTAATTAAGATAAAAGGTGTCTGTTTCCTGTCTGAACTGGGTTATTTTATCTTTTGCTTTTGAAGTTGGATTCAAAGGCCGGAGCTACAGTCCTAGAGGGCATTACTGCTACCATTTGACCATAAAGACACACACACACACACACACACACACACACACACACACACACACACACACACACACACACACACACACACACACACACACACACACACACACACACACACAGAGATAAGAAAAAAAAATTGTAACGATGTGCGCGCAGTGACTCATTCATAAATCAAGCCACACTTTTGCATTGAAGTTTCTTGCATACTGGCTCGAAGTCTGAATCATATTTCCCTCGTGTGAAAAGAAAGTTCAAGATGGAAAATAACCCCTGAGTCTGCGAGAGAAAGGCTGGAGGAAGACAATCGACCTTGGCGAGAACTTGGCGGTGAGTCAGATAATCCGCACAGCACCTGAGACATTTACACATAAGCTTCTGGACAACTTCTCTGAATATGTAGCTGCGGGTGGTCCAAGATAACATCTCCCATAGGCCGAGGTCGTATGCAATGCTTGAAGGAGGTGAATCTTGGACCTGGCATTGACCAGCATCTCTTGAAAGAAAGGTCGAGTCAGTCGAAGGAAGCACAGCAGCAGGACACATCCCTGAGTCTGCTGAGCATCAATAACCCAAAGTCCAAGGGGACTAATTCGAGCAGAACATCTGATCTGAAACCCCCGCCGGGCACAGACTGCTACAAAGAAGAAGATGCAAGGACACAGACCACAATTGAAGTGGCCAAAGTCGAGCAACAAAGATGAGTGGGCAAAAGTCAATACAGAGCAAAGTGAAGTTCTGGGGGGGCCTCAGCAGATTCAAAAAGCTGGAAAGATTGAGTGACCTGATGTACAGCTAGGCAGAAGAAAAGTTTGGTGGAAAAAAAATGAAGCGAGGCAGAAATAAACATCGCCCCCTCTGAAGTATGGAAAGCAACATGAAACTGAACATCTTGTTAGGGACAGAAGGTTCTTGAAGAAAGAGAGGAGGGCGGCAGGAGAGCGAGGGGTATCATCCTCCTACAAAAAGATATAAAAGATTTCCTGGCAACACAGCAGAGGACAAAAAAACTTCACAGACAAAAAGAAGAGGGCACAAACATCTTTTTACCAGGAAGCCTTGAGATGTGTAAAAAGACTCTTCACAAAAGGAAAATAAAAAGACAGGATTGCTTAAAATGTGGAAGAGGGACGTTTACAACGACCTGAAAGTAAGACACCAATGATGAGAGGTAGGAGCGGAGTCATACCTCCAGATATGCCCCCCGTCCTTCAACCAGAGCACTGCAGATATCCTGAGATGGCTCTGGAAACTAATGAAGGTGGTATTGGAGAGATAAACTATTGTGAATGCCTGGGGAAAACTAATCCCGAAGAAAAAAGAGGCCTCACACATTGATCCTGTCGGCCAAATCAGTCTCTTTAATGTGGTTGGAAAGATCTTCTTTCCATCACCACTCAAACCTAGAAGGGTTCATTGAGAGCGAATACCTTCACCTGAAAGATTGTCCTATCTCTCCATGTCAAATCTGTATCTCCTGGTATTATAATCTAGACTGTGGCGGCTCGCCATATTCTAACTTCATAAAGAACTTTTACACTTCTTTATAATAACATAAGAGATCTCTAACTTGGTGTTTCGCTCGGTTGCTACAATGAATAGCTGTGTGCAGTGCCATTTGCGTCACTATTTGCCGTGTGGTTGCTTCCGCTATAGTCCATAAAGTTGTTACCGGTCACGCAGACGGTAAGACCTACAGCTACAGTTTTGCACGTACTGTACCTGCATGGAGCTCACAAAGACTTGTCTTTAACCCTTTAGTCTGTGTGCCTGTCACTCGGAATCTATTGCGCATGACAGCAATGTTCGTGTGGGTACATGTGCACCCCCTTTCACTGCCATAGGTTGAATGAATTCTGAGAAATGTTGTACAGAAAGTAAAACATAATTTCCATTAATTTGGATCCACACCAACATTTTATTGGTTATTTCCTGGCACGTACCACATCCCTCCAGTAGAAGCACAATCCTGCTAACAGAAAGACAACTAAAACAAAAAAACACAAACTCCTGGAGGAATGTAACATAACGTTATTTGCAGAAAGATGGTATACTGCGCTGCCCTGGTTGCTTAGAACACACAAGCAAGATAGGGCTCCAGATTCAAACTGCTAAAAAAGGAAGGAAGAGAACTGCACGTCTTCTTCTTCGACCTAACCAACGCGTTTGGCTCCATCAAACACTACCTCCTCCAGACAGCCTTTCATTTCTTCCACATGCCAACAACCATGACTACCTCGAGTGCTAATTATTGTTGGGGATAGTTACAACATGTCTCGGGAGCTTGAGTGGTTCTTAAAAAAAATCAGCATGCACCCACCACACTGCACTTAGAAAGTTGTCGCCTGCTGCTAGGAAGGATGTTGAGATCCAGATGACTGCCATTAAACATCTGGCGGTCATGAAAGTGGTGAAATAACAGTGAAATTGCCCGAAGGGTGCAGGGGCATTGTTCCGTGGTTTAATTGCGCTGCTGTCGCTTGTGTTAGGCACAACTGAGAGGCTCGTACGCCCCACCCCAGTTGTTATGGTCAGTGAATCTGTCACGTCCAGCCAGCCACTCCACTCTGTCCATTTCCTTCCTCAACGGGTACACTGAGACGTCTACATTCACCATGTGTATTTTATTAGGTGTGAGGGCGCATGCATTTATGAGTTTGCGTGTCTGTGTGTGCGCGCATGTGAAATGTTCTCTGCACCTGTTCAGGACTCTTCCCTTCGGTCTAATAGTGTGAATAAATCCTCACAGAGAGTAAAATTGGGCACTTGTGCACCTCGTATTGATGCCTTTTGACTAAATGTTGCCATATCTGAGATAAAAAGACAAAATGTGTGGCACAATGACTCAAATTTAGTTGAGTACATGGAGGACTTTACGATGGGAAGACCAATAATGTAAAAGGATGCTAAAGAAACTTACTTTTCATTAATTTATCTTTGCAGAAAATAAATACTGATGAACTTGAGACTTGGTACAAATAGCTGCATAAATCACAAAGCTGAGATGAAACTAAAAACTGTTCTACTCTCCAGTGACAAATATTGAAGCATCTCTCTGTTTGAAAATGTGTGTTTGACTTCAGAGGCACCTTGTTTACAACGTAATGAGTATCTGACCTTAATATGTCTCAAAGAATTGTTCAACCTTTACAATTCATCTTCATTGCAAAAGTTTCAGTCCCGTGAATTCTATATAAGGTAAAACTCTATCTTATCAAAACATCTACCTGGAAATGTTTTCGCCAGTAGAGCTCTTTTCTTCCCTTTATTCCAACTAAGCTGTTTCTACCGATGCCAAAGTACAGCAAGTGTAAATTATTTTGTGTGGTGTTTTGCCAAAAATCGCACCACTTACAATATGGAAATTATCATAAAGTGAATCCACAGAATAAATCACAAGCTCAGCAGGAGAGGAAAGGTTTATGGCATTAGCTTTGATATAGCATAATAGCAAACAAGCCTGATCTCTGTTGGACTCTTTGGAAAGAAGAGATTAACCTAATAAGATGGATGAAGAAAAACATTTCAAGGTAAAAACTATTTTTGGCACAACACAGCACTTTCCCAGCAGCAAACAGTGCACATTTATAATTGGACTCAATAAACTATCTAATAATGAAACAAATCTCTCTGTCTTTGTCTGCAGCTGCTTTATCTCGAGAACCGTTCATTTGATCAGCTTCACACTTGGCGTGTCTATTGTTCGGAAACCAAGGGAGTGCCGTGTCGACTTTGGTGCGATTAGGACACATGATACATTCAATATTTATAAACAGGCCACCAGCGGCAACAACAAAACTGATTCTCCAGTTTTTGCTTCTGCATACTGAGCCACGTTTCACCGAACTCTGAATAAACAGGTGAACAGCTGTTTGCAGACCAGCAGTCGGTCTTTACTTGCTGCAGCTCAATTACTGCAGGTTCACTTCTTACAGGTTCAGAAAGAAATGTGGAAACAGCACAACTACGAGCCGAGGAAAACAGCCTATTCCAAACAGGAAAGGTTTAGAACAGGCACTGCAGCGGTTTTATCAGTTGGTAATGGAGACTCTGAAAATGTCTCAAGTGATGATTATAATAAGTTATACATTCTTGGGGTCTAAACCACAGTGTAGGATTTTTCCCTTCCTGTGTGTTCCACATCAATCTTCCGGAGACAGGCGACCTGTGTATGACAGGACCTCCCTACTCCATTTGGATTAAAGCCAGCCGCTTGGCACGTATGCCACCGGTAAACACTGCATGTGTGATCTCTGAGTCGTGAAGGAGCCTGTCCTCCGCTGAGGTAAAGGCAACAGAGACGCTCTGTGCAATTTATAGGACTTCACACGTTGGCACGCACTTTGTAGAATTTATAGCAAAGCACATACACTTGATCTCAGGCATAATTCTCGAAAATTAACCAAATAGATCATAATGCGTCTCGGGCAGAGACGGTTCCAGGATTGTTTATTGGTAGAATTTATCTTGAGTGCCTCTTGTGTTTCACTAACAACAGTAAAAGGTGACTTTGTAAAATTCTTCACATGGCAGTGAGGAAGCAGCCCACGCATTAAACTAAGCCTCAGAGGCTGCTGTGCTTTTCAAGATGAATCACGTCAAACACCTGTTTGTCTTCAGCAGTATTCACACACAAAAAAAACGTGGCTCTATCAATTATTTATTTTTCATATCCGGCAAGAGTGCGTCCCCAAACCTGAAGCTTTCAGACATCAGGATGAAAAAGAAAAATCCATTTCACAGTTTACACAACAAGACATATAGTCCCAGCATCACTTGAGTAAATATTGAGTTCTGAGGCCTTAAAGTCGCGTTAAAGCTGCAGCGGTGCGTTCAGAGAGCCGGGGAGTGGAGGTGCTCAGTTCCAGAGGACCACTTCACTCCCCCAGATTTCTTTCTAATTAAGATAAGCAGGGGTTGGAGTATAAGTCCACTTCAAAGAGGCCCCAAGGAAAACACCAGAGTTAATCTTTAACCAGCCCTCGGAGCACTGAGAAAGAATTTAGTGAACAATATCAGTATCTCTCATGTGCCGGTCTGTGCAGAAAAAAATATAAAAATATAATATACAGTGAAATCATCATACTCCTCATAACAGGAACCTGGAGTTCAGTTTATATTTCTTATTATATCTATAAACTTTATTGCTACATCTTTTTCACTTTCTCATAATAAAAGGAGTCCTACAAAGTCCAATTCTAATGTTCTTCAGCCCCTTCACAGATTTACCCTGTAGTGTTGGTCTCCAGCTCTAAGTAACAGTGTCGTCAACGTGTCGGGCCTCTGCAGTTTCAACCACTTGACCATAACCAGCCTTGTACATTAACCTTTTCACACACAAACCCATGTTCAGTTCATGAAGCAAACACCCAGTTCTTTCCGCTCACATACTGGATGTGTGATGACGGACAGAAAGCTTTTGAGAGAGGCCAAAAAATGCGAGGGGGCCGAACAGTGCCAACTTGGTGCCCCTGTCTCCTCCCTGCATACATGTTGCAGACAGCCCTTATTTGGTCACCGCCGAGCGTTGTGGGGCCACGGTGCCCCATGGACCCTCATCTGTTCATTCAGCCAGGCAGACAGACAGGCGGTCCTTTGCCCACAGAGCCGGCAGCGCACTGATTAGTCGGGATAATTATGGACTCGCCAGTGAAGCCTGTTCAATGGACATAATGCAGCTAAAAATACTTAATGATCATATACTGCACATGGACTTTGTGCTAAGAGTTTCTGAAACATTATAATGTCACACAAACACTAAAGATAGATGGATAGAGATGTACAGCTGTGCACCGGAGCAGTGATGTGCTCACACTCTAGAGATTCTAGTTCAATGTGAATGACACAAAATCCTTTCAGATGCATTAAAACAGAGCAAACTGGAGGACGACAGCAAGGGAAGCATTTTAACTTAATGTAATTTAATAATAAAGGCATGAAATCTGAACAGTAAGTGAGTCATGTAACTTTATTGAGATATCCTAGTTAATTCAATTATGTAAATCTGTATTGTATTTTCATTTAATGAATGAAATTAATCTATCAATCAAGCAACCAAGCAATTAACTAACTAAACAAACAACCAACCAACCAACCAACCAACCAACCAAAAAAACAATCAACCAAGCAATCAACAAAAGTATAATGTTCTATCATTAGCTACAGTTGAAGAAAACTAGAGACTTACACTGAAAAACACTGTGCTCTCAAAAACAAGCAGGATATAAATAATAAAAGAGGAGAAACAACACTTAAAATAAACATAAGTATCTGACAACAGAGGAAGAAAATCCCCCTTGCCAAAAGATTGTAAGCCTATTTTGGGTTTTGTTGTTTTTGAGAGCTGAGGTTTTACAGCAGCTTAGTAAACTGTGGTAATTCTTTCAAACATTAACTTACTACTAATAAAATCTCATTAACGAGTTTAAAAATAATAAAAAAGCTTGAAACACATGAAATACTCCAACATAAAAACTGCCTGGTCGACAGAAACAAGCCTTTACTGCCTGGATTAAAGATATTTCATCTTATTTAGATTTCCATTTTTGCAGTGCAGCAGGTTTTTGGACCACTGGGGTGCTAGTAAATGCTTTTCATTCCACAATGAACACCAAAACAAGTGAGAACAAGCTGTGTATTTTGTAAATATTACACATTACACCCCTTTCATTGTCTTCCAACTGCATGTGTCACATGACAAGTCTGGTCCAATCCTGATCCAGGGATCACGCCTGGAGTAACAGGCTATGGTTTAATTAGCTCTAGATGGATAATAACCCTGAGATAGCAAACCCCCCGAGCACATCCATGCCAGCAGCAGTGTGGGAACATTTTGGTTATGAACCGTACCATGAATTTGGAGAATCATTACACCACTAATGTACAGACAGCTCAAACAAAGAAGCAGCTTTTGATTTTGAACGGGGAAGCCCTCGATCATTTTGTCATGTTAATTGACTTCATTGTCTAAATGCCTAAATCGATGATTTGCAGGAACACTGTTTTAAAATGAAAACTCTCCCCCAGTGGGAAACTGCTCATTTACACTTGTGCCAAAAAACAATCCCCATGTGTCATTTGTTTACGTGCACAGAGATATTTAATAATGCGGCTGATGAAAATGCTGGATAGGGAGTTTTTGTATCTGCACTGGGAGCCAAAAAGTCTGATGAAGCAGATTTAAGAGCCCCGTTTAAGCCAATTCTTTAAAAATAACTACACTGTTCGTCAAAGCTCCAAAGTCTTCACCAAACAACCGTCTTTGATCTCAGACCTGAGCGGCGGTAGCAAAAGATGGTTATTGTATTTTTCTGTTTAGCCAACATTTTGATCTTCAACCACAAATTACTGCCAGAATGCTTCAAATTAAAAGGTATATGGTTGTATGACTAGACAGAAGACGACTCCTGTGATATGGGATAATCCTCCGTTCTTTGATCTGGGTCGAAATGGCAATCCAATTCCTCCCATTTCCAGAAATTCAACAAAAATATCTCTGATATGGTCTCAACTATAAATCATGAGGTTTCACCCCATTCTAAAAGCATCAAATCACTAATTAGAACCAAACTTACGAGAAAGGATGGGGGGCGGTTGATTTATGATACATAAATCAACGCTGTTTACCCCTGAGACTCCAGAAGTGTATTGTGGACTCAAACACTTCACCCACTCGTCCATCAGCATAGTGGTGAGTAGATAATGGCTGTATTTTCCTTTTTCTGTAAACTATCCCTTTAAGGAAAAGATAAGGATTCACTTCTGTGAAGAACTGAGACAATTTTCTGTCATCACAACTCTGTTACATGAGCTGTCTTTAAGCCTCATAATGTACCAGACCATACCGGCATACTTTTCACCTCTCCAATTAAGGGAAAAGGGGGGATATGATAATCCTGCTGAAGGAAAGAACGCACATAGCAGAGCAGAGAGCGCGAGAGAGCGATATGGTCTAATCACCCTAAGCCTTGTATCAGCGGCTACGAGTGGGGAGTTGGCCGTGGCTTGAAAGATTTAGAACTGTTGAGATTTCACAGGCACTGAAGCCCCTTTTCTTTACCGGGGCTGCAGCCTTTTCAGGGGACCGGTCCGCTTTAAATCTGGCCGCTCCGCAGGGTCCCATTCTGGCTGCTGTCGCCTCCGCGTCCGCTCTGACACAGTGGTCTCTCCGAGGAGATATTTGAGGGTGTGAAAGAAAAGGCCAAAGGCTCCTCCAGACAAAAGTGCTGGGTCAGAGTGCCACACGAGGCTTAGAGCAGGGGGAAGGCTTTGCTCGCAGCAGGTAAAGTTCTTTGAGATTAACATCTGAACCACAACTATAGAAGTGATTTAACTGTGTGCACTTTCCAAATGTGGAGCACAATGGCTGGAATTACTTTTGTCCCCAAACTTTCAACGACCACATCACGAATCCATTTCCTCAAATGGCCTCGGAAGGTGTTGGGATATTTACCTCCTGTTCACATCCATGGGAACATATTGACTTATTCTGTTTTAGGGAAGAACAAACTGTCTTTAGTCTTTTTTGGATCCTATTTTCACCACTTCAACGGAGCAGAAATAAGTCCAGTGATTATAATTTCCCCTTTGTTCAGTCTTACACAGGCAAAAAACAGACACACTGACAAATAACTTCCCTAATGCATCCCTAAGCAACATCTGCAGAAAGGCATTCAAGGTAAAGCACTCAAACCTTGTTGTCTTTGATTTAAATGCCTTTATGAATCAGAAGAAGTCCTTCAATATGACAGTCAGTGAGAAACCTTTTATTAAGCAAAGAGGAAAATAACCTTCTTTGCATTCCTGCACGCTCCGTCTCTAATTCCAAATGTGCAGTATAAGGTTGTTGTGCTGCGACTTTCCTCCAGGGTCGCAGAGTAAAGGAGCCCCCTCGCGGGTCCTGTGTGGCAGGAATTCCCAGAGCTCTTATAATCTCAGATGGCTCCTTTATTTGTGTGGCCCAGGAAAGAGGAAATACTGTACAATGTGATTGTTAGGAGAGGTCGCTCCTGTCCTGCGAGTCGGCTTCACGCTCCACTGTCCTTTCACACTGCCACAAATGATGTCATTAGTCACCTCCTACACAAAACCCTCCCAAAACCCACACAGAAGCACTTTGCCTGCAGCATTTTAAAAGTTGTCGAGGACCATTCGAAATCAATTTGTTGAAGAAATATGAATCGTGTGAAAAAAACAGCTCAATACAGTGGATCTTTGTGTCTAGAAATGACTGGCGACACATATACGTGCATTCAAACAAGCATAATCCTATTATTCTCGCCTGGAAACACGAGTTGAAACAGAATCTGTCCCAACACCTGAGGATTAGCGAGCGGCCAACTCCGGATGCACAACTCTGCAGAGGACCCGTCTGTCGCAGGTTTGCCGATTCCCAGCCGGGGGCACAGGGTGTCCCTGCCAAGCGCCTGAGGTCAGGACTTCTCCCTGATCATGGCTACATCATTAGTGCTGGAACTGTTCAGAGCTGGGTGGGCACAAGTTATTCTAAAGTATTTCTTTCCCCTACAGTTATTAACAAGATTCAGAAAGACCGATTATTTTTCTCTTTAACATTTACTAAATATGGTGCAATCTGGTGCAATCTGAATCCGAAAAAATTGTTTTTCTGACCTTGCTTCGAGGGAAGACGAGCACTGCACCTGAAAACTGAAAAGATGAAACGTCAAATGTTCTCATATCTCAGCGCGGGTAAATAACTAAATCAATTAATTGACCTTGAGTTTGGGAACAGGTTCAAAAGAGGTATATAAAAGTGGTTTCAGGGGAGTTTGCTCGTTTCGATTGTGAAGGTGAGGTCAGACAAAGTACCCCTCGATTGCCCTTGAATAGCATTCCTGTCTGTCAAAGAGGATGCAGCCCCGAGTGTCTTAATTAACTGTCAGCCACACGGTTTAGAGAGCAGAAGCCCCCCCAACTCTCAATAGCAGAGGAAATAACAACAAAGGGCTGAATTAGCAGCTGCGGGGCTTTTTGTCGGCGCCCGCACATAAAGTTCACTGTGGATTTAAAAGAGAGTAAAAAACGAGTTTCTCACTCATTACCCGACAGTTCCTGGTATGAACAGTTTGGATATTTGAGCCAAAAGTTGCTCAAGTAACTTTGGCAATCTTATGTGAACCTCTTTAAAAAAAATTATGAGTAAGGTGCATGAGGTCAAACCTGCACCATAACCCTTAACCCAAACACTAACTCTAATCAAGGTTAAATCTCGCCCAACCCTAAACAGGGTCTAGCATGAGCTGGCCTAATTCTTTCATTCTCTTGTTTTGTCGAGGAAACTGTCCCAACAATTTACCTTACCCTTACCTAACGTCTAAAGCTTCACTTTTATTTTGCAAATTGCACTCACTCACCTAAATGTGCCTGATATTTTTCATCAAGATCCATGAAAAAATAAAAACCTGCCCTTTCTCGCAAAGAAAGTGTTAAAGAAAAGTGGAAAATGATCCGGATCTGCACCAAAGTTTAATGGGTTCTTCCTTGACCTTTACAACACCCTTCCACCAAGTTTCAAAGATATCCGTTCTGTTGTTTTTATGTAATCTTGCTCACAAACCAACCAAAAAAACCAATGGACAGGAGTGAAAACACAACCTCCTTGGCCGAGACAAAGAGGAATACCACGCCACACTCCATTTGAGACTCCGTGTGAGATTAACACACATTGTCCATGTCATGTCAGACACTGACTCGAGACGTGAGCTCATGGAGACAAAGATCTGTCTTTTGTTAAAACAGCATGTATTAAATGTACGTTAAGTCTACACTGCGGCTGCTGCTGCTGCTGCCGGTGACCGATTAGAAAAAGAACAGAGGTATCGAACTAACAAGGGGATACAAGGGAAGGTGTGAAAATGTGTGAGGAAACAAAGCAACCTAAGGATGCAGGATGAATGGGCCTGACAAAGAGAGGGGGCTGTGCTTTTTCTTGACCCCTGAATACACAGTGTTTGCTCTCTTGTCAGACCGAATAATGGCGGACTGTTTGCTGAAAGCAGCAGTGTGAGGCCATAGAATATAAAACCCCATCCGAGTCCCACAGACTCATGAGCTCCATACTAATAGAGCCGGGGGTTTGTCGGGGCTGTTCTCTGGGCTGGTTTCATTTCTGACAACATGTTTCTGCTGCATTTCACAGTTGTTACTCGCAAATCCTCACATGAGAGTAAACTGCTCCCTGAAAAGCTGAAATGGTAATTCCTAAAGAAGTGTTAAACGACTCCTGCTCCTTTGTTTACGACTGGTGAAAAGGAGCCTTTCGCGTAGAACTGTGCAAGCCTGCATGTAACAGATAAGCATGCAAGTCTGCGCTCATGAAAGGAGTCAAAGGATTTAGTGTTGTTATTGTCTCCTCCTTGTAGTATTGGACTGAAGATTTGTCTGCGCAGAGGAACAAACCCCGGTTTTCAAAAATATGCACAGGTACGCTGAAAGAAGATTGCTTTTGATGTTGCTTGGCAAATTTCATTAAGACTCTCCGACTGCAAATTGGAATCAATGCACAAAGAGGTTGTTTTTTTGGGGGGGAGAATGTGAATGTTAAAACAGAAACTAATTCAAAGAACTTTAGGTGAAAAAGTTGGAGACTCTGGTTGTTGCAAAGTCATGAATCCAATGAATGTGTTGGCCAATGCGAATAACATTTAAAATCGTACTTACAGTTACCACACTGGATAACATGTAGATTTAAATTCATGGCTATATACTCTTTATCCAATTACTCTTGCCTTATTTCCATGTAGTATTATTTTCAATCCTATCATCGCAATCCATCTCAAGTTGAGATACTGTCGTGCAGTTTATTGGAGTGTAAGTACAGTCTTCAAAGAAATTACTTTCACATGGTAAAACAAAGTTAATCCACAAAAAAAGCATTATTTTCATTACGATGGGCAAACCTTTGGCAGCACATTCAGATTCTAAACTTAACTACGCTGATGCAATGGTCCAACGGAAAAACAGTTACATGTAACTATTCAAATTATTGGTTGTGTTAGTGATGTAATGTTGTATTTGTATGTAACTATGTACATTATACTGTATATAATTCATCGAAGTTGGACGTGTAACACCTAACCTAACACAAGAGGATCAATAGAATGCTTCCTATATGAAAACAGACCACCAGGGACGACTTCACTCTCTGGCTGCAAACCAGATCTCCCTCTGGGGACGTTGAGAGTAATGACTGAAAAATTGAGATCAGCTCAGGTCATGAGGCTTAAACCTTCCCAGAAAGAGCAGGTTGTTTACCTCAGAGTCCAGGAGGCCACGCTAGTGTCTGCTTTGTCTGTTAGTTAGCAGGATTACACAAAAACTACACTGTGAGATTTTCTTTCAACATTTTCATTGATTAAGAATAATTGTTGGATCTTGATTTTAAAAAAATCAGGCAAAACCTTTTTGGAAATCTATGAAAAAATGTCCAAACAAGCCAATTACAAAAGGTTTAATAGAAATTTCCACTAAGAGTTTGCAGCATAATTTAACGTTGCACAGGGATCAATGTTAAAAATTATGTCAGCATGAGGGAACAGCAGTGCTCACTGGCTGAGACAAGTAGAGATAACAGCGAGGATATTTCCAACCCAACCAAACAACCCAACGCTTTGAAAAATTACCAGCAGATCAAAAGTGTCAGAAACTATCAACAAAAGCTGACGTGGAGCTGCTCTCCGTGTCGGAGCTGCCGTTCAGAGACCCATCGTGTTCAAAGCTGGAACAGATGCACAACCCGGTGAGAGGAGCACAACACCTGGCCCCCCCGAGGAAACGAGGAAATAAGAGGCAGCGAGTTCAGATTCCGCAGACGCCGAGAACAATTAGATCTGAAGGACAGAGGCTAAAATGTCAAAGCGGGAGAGAACATGGGAGATGTGCTGGATTTGCATTGTTGCTCCATCTGTGACATTTTGAACTCACGCACACTCAATGCCCTTTAAGAGAAAGTTAAATTGAATCTGTTAGCCGAGTGTCCCAGAGGTATCCCAGGACCCAGCAGACTCTCCCTGTAATGATTCACAATGTGCTGGGGAAAAAAACCCAGCTCTTGCATATGGCTCATTGACCAGTGATAACCTTTAAAGTGTTACAGAACCATTTTTTTGTTGTTGCAGTAATTGCAATGGCGTCAGGCAATTACTTAGAGATTTAAGGAGCTAAATGCAGCTGCTGAATGAGATTGTCCGGCTGTCTGGACCCGTGGCCTCTCTTTGTTTTCCTTTTTCCCATTTGCTTGTTAATATGTAACTCGTCACTCCGAGACCGTGTCCTGGAAAACCGAGATAAGTCCAGACATGGTCGAGTTAATTTCAGGCAGAAAGACATTCCTCAGTTTTCTTTGTGTGTGTGTGTGGGGGGGGGGGGTTGATCCGAGTCCTGGACATTTTCTGTGGTTGTTGCAAAAAAGTTTTTTTGTACGTGTGCAGGTTAAAAAACGGACCAGCTAAAAAACAAACGCTAGATAATTGCTGCCTGCAGCTCTGCAGAAAGAGACCAGATGAGTACGATTGATTTACAGGGGGCCGTCCACAATTTAACAAAAACTACTCGCTTTACCAGTCACTTGATGACAGCTCTTTCAAGGCGTGCCTCCGGAAAGCTTTTTAAAAGTTGACTTTTTTTAGAGATGCACTGTAGATGCTTGAGGGGAACATGAAGTAGAAGACAGGAATGTTCTCCGACTTAAATAACCACACAGTTTGAGGCCGTCACATATTTTTAGAAATGCAGAGAAGTGGGGCGCAAACTTCCCGTACGATGCCTGTCGTCGCACACTCTCTGTTTACTCATCATCGACTCTGCGGGAAAATATAAAAAAAATAATTTCTACTCGTGTGCGGATGAGGCTGCGTGCCTGCAGGGCTCACCTGCTCCGTTCGAGCCCTCGCAACTTGTCAACGCAGGCGGCGTTCAGAGGGAGAACTGTACATCGGCTCATTCATCCCATCGCTACAGGCGACGGGAAGCAGCTTTGACGCCTTGCCCCCATCAATACTGGAACCAACAGAGCACTTGTATCTTTCATCTCCTCTGACGGCTCTCCCCTCCCATTCCTCAAACAGATGAATTCTCATATCCGGGCCCATCAGACTCCACTTATGGAGAGCGGAGGGGCGGGGATGAAGGTGGGGGTGGTGGGAGGCAGCTCGATCCACACACAGAATCCCCAATGGGTTTCATCAGCACCTTTTATGTGATGAGAGCCGTGATATTCTCCAGACTCTATACCGTGTTCGTCGGGAGTGTATGAAATGAAAACCTTCCCACGAGGGGGTGATTCAAACTGGGTAATATTTCAGACTCTCTCTGCTGTATATATTTTCTTGGCATGCTGGAATGCCAGTGATATCAAAACAAAAGGAGGTGGTGTCTTCTCTCCGTGCTATCACAGCTAATCAGGAGACACCGGCTTGAAATCAGAGATGAAGTGATTATCAACTAAACTCGCCTGTAGTCGATGCACTATTTATTTGCGGTGCCAGCTTCGTCTCTGATTATTGTCTCAGGCAGCTGGCCCTGACATGGATGTGTGCTGGATGCTCTGTGTGTGTCTGTGAATGTTTGTGCACGGAGGAGGTGTACCCGCCAATCCTGGAGCCCGGGCTCAGCTGGAGAGAGCTGTGACACTAGGGCCCGAGCCAAGCTGTCAGAGGCTTATCATGCAGCACGGCTGAAAGGAGCAGCTCCAGCCCAGCGCTGGGCTCCAGGGGCCGAAAAACACATTATCCAGAGTGATTTTTGCAAAGTTGAACTAAAAGAGAAAATTCAGTGGGGGGAAAAAAGGAGATGTCACAGCAGCGCTAACTGTCAGAGTTCCAGCTGTTTTCTGGGAACATCAGATTTTCATAAAAGGAAATCTCATCAAGTGCGTTTGAGACACAAATGCAATGATCCCATCAGAGGAAGAGATTTTGAATTTTGCTCCCATCATTTCATTTTGCTGAATGTTCCTTGTCAGTGCAAGGATGTGCCATTTAACAAATGTCCCATATATATATCGATGTACATGCACAGTGAAGATGTATAACACAAATTGATCTACCTCAGGTTTGTAAAATGTTTTGCTTCTATATCAGGTGTTTGTCATTCTCTGTCCATATAGAAGAGTTTAAAACCACAAGCTTCACTCAGGAGCAAAAAGCAGTCTTTCAACTTACAAAATAACGTATCGATATTCTTCATATAAATTTTGGCCATATCTCCCAGTCCTTATTATTATATAATAGCTGTATTTGTTTTGTACATGTTTCCATCAGGCTTTCTGCAGCTGAATCCCGACTGTCTTCAGCACTGATATCTTCAACCTGCACACGTCGTCCACAAAAGAGGGATTTTCTCGAGAGGCGTCACTTGAACAACCTCAGTTCTGCTACACTGATATCCTAAGGCGGGTATGACGACACGTATCATCATCATCCTGGGAACAAGCCCGGGCCTGGGCTCTCTATACTTTTGGGAATTTGCTTTAGCTTTATTAACCCCGGCTCCGAGCACTTACTTTGGCAGCATATTTAAACAGAGGAAAGGACTCATTAAAGAGGGTTTCCCTTCTGTTCTCCTCAGAGAAAATGAGGGCAGCTTACTGTGGAAGAATCTTTCACCCGAATTATATGTGATATACAATCACTTTCAACATTTTAAAGATGTACTTTAAATGCTGCCGCTCTCCGAAATCATTATCTCTCTCTATCACACTGTTTTCAGTCCCAGCCGACACATCTGACTCAGCAGAGGGTGCTTTCCTCACCAAATGTGTTCAGTGTTTTCTGACTGTTTGGCAGAAATCTGCAGTCCAGAGAAGAAAGAAGCTGCAATGAAGGAAAAGGAGCATCTGCTGAAAGTGATCCAACAAACACGAGCCAAGGAAACACACAGAAAAACCTCCACTGGCGAGTTTCCTGCCTAATTGAAACCTGTTTTTGCTTACTCGCCTTGTAGCATGAGCCAATCATTAATAACGTCTTTTCTAATGTTTTCCCTAAGAAGAATTAGACTGGTTCGAGCCTGTTGAACCTCAATAAACGCTTCACCCTCTCACGGATGAGCACAAGTTCTTCACTTGTTTGGTTCCTCACTGCAGCAGATCTGTCTTTACTTTGGTAAATCACTGGGTTTCACACATGCACATTAAACGAGGATACATTTACAGACACAGCTCGTTATGTTGGATAATAAACATATGAAGCGTAACTGCATTACAGACCCATGAGAACATTATAACTCAAAGTTGGCGACTGAGGACACGAGGGACCGGTGAGCCGCGTAAATCACTCTCCATCTAAAACGATTAGCCTAAATCCTCTTTGTAATTCACTTTTTCGTGCCCGGGAGAAGCAGCTGTTACCCAGGAATAGCTCTATAATCAACTCCCAGACGTTTTATCATAACAAACATTTTTCCATCACAATAAAGTGACTACCTGATCATTTATAAGCCGCAGCGCAGACGGACTCGGAGGGAAAAACCTAACACCCTCAAATCTCATGAAAACACAACCACTGGACCGGCTGTGTAATTTGCTGCAGCTTGCAGCCTATTTTCATGCATATGATGATTCATACCACAGGCCGGAGGAATGTTACGCCCTGCAAAGGAAAAGTGTAGGAGAGACAATTTCATTAATAACAGGATAGAAACACACAGTGAGACTGCAGAGTGCATCGCTCTCTGTGATGGGGGTATCATAGCACACACAAAGTCTCCACTAACCTCACGCAACTGCAAGTTGCTGCATGTTTTCTCTCACTTCTGTTGTGCTCTGGTAAGAAGAAAGATAATCCCATCCAACCTGGGATTAGACCGGAGGGGCGGGGGGAGATGGATTCAAGTATGCACCCCGGCGTCACGAGTGATTACACACTGATAACGTGGAAGATGTACATGATTTACAGGGCCGATGGTGCTGCGGGTTTTGAAAGGATGTATAAGGTCGAGGTACTTCGCGGTGACCTGAACTTATCTTGTTCCAGGAAAACAAAAAGAAATAACAAACAAAACATGCTTGTTGAGGTGGGAGCTGCAGTCGGGCATTGGAAACTGGAGAGGGGGGGACATTCCTCTCTGTTTCAGGTTAATTCCTGGAGCCCCCCCCCTTTGGGCAAATCCGTGTAAAAACTAAATGGGTTCTTTCTTGGCTCATGTCCCGTCCTTCTACCAAGTTTCATGGATATCTGTTGGTGGATTTTGTGTAATACCAACAAACTAACAAATAAACAAATCGACAAACAAAGAATGGCCCCTTGTGACACCACATTTAAATTCACTTCATCACGATATAGATTTGTTATTCTGTGAGAAACAAAGGAAAGTGTTGTTCCTGGACCTTCCCTGTAGCTTTGTCTGAATCTGTGACTTCTTTCTTGACCCATGTCCCGTCCTCCCACCAAGTTTCATGAATATCTGTTCAGCACTTTTTCTCACAAACATATAAACAGAGAGGGCTGAAAACATAACCTCCAGTCAGGACTTTGATCTGCGTTGTGCACCGCGGACCCATTCCAACACAAATCTGAATTAATTTACATACTCGGCGCACTCTACATACCAAACAAGTCTCACCCGTCGAATGGGAAATCCGAGCAGAGCTTTTGAACTCGCTGTGGATTTTGACCCTTTAGACGGTTTCTGCGTTTCTCTGACCTGAACAATCAATAATCTTTTGGTGCCTTCTTCTTGTTTCAGCGGAAGCGAAAGAAAAAAATATTAGCTGGCAGTGAGTGCCTGGAATGAAAAACAAAGGCCACAGCGGTGTGTGTCTGTCAGTGGGAACGTCCCTGACGCTGACTGACTGGCTGGAGGCAGACAGGGACTCCGCTCCACAAACAACAGCCTGGGAATGCCAAGACCTGTGTGTGCTCAGGTAAGCTCACCTGAATGCACCCGAATCCTATAAGGGGACGAGGGGAGTGGGCTGGTGGGGGGGGGGGGCAATTACCTGACTTAGAATGACAGCCCCCTCCCCAACACACACACACACACACAAATTCCTGTCCCGTTCTAAACAAGACACTTTCTCAGTAATTAAAGGGGATTTGGCCCACACACACACACACACACACACACCTCTGAGCGTGATTTCACTGTCCAGGTGTGATGTTTCCCCAGAACAAATTAATGTGTGTAATTTCCGTCCTCTGTGATTATTCATTCAAAGCGTTGACAAGCTTGACAAATAGCGAGAAACACAAGTGGCTCTGAGAAAAAATAAACCCTGTCATCTCCTGTTTTGGCAAAAAGAAGCGACTTAAATACAGTTGAAAAGGCACAAGGGTGACAGGTTTCTGGAATTAAAAAGAAACAGGAGACAATGACAAGGAGATGACTGAAAACTCCACAACCTGTAAAGTTATTCACTATCTCAAGCAACGGGCTGGGGTAATTTGAAGTGATCTCAGTGTTGTTCTGATGTCTGTTCCACCACATCATCGGTCAAAAGCAGCAGTGATTGAGTCAAACATTTAAAAATCCCTTCACTGTGGCCAACACTAATTAAAAAAAAGATAAGCATTTGGGGATTGTGGTCTAATTGCCATGTTGTTATTTGTGGCCGAAAGCCCATCTGGTGTCTTTTCCTCTATGCAGCCATGTTGATTTAGAGGAAACAGCAACTTCTCCTCAAGTCTAAATTACATGAGCACAATTAATCCAGCTGTATAAAACAATTAACTAAGAGTTTATCGTCGCATTTTAATTAGCTGGGAGAAAAAGCAAAGGTCATTATTGCAGCCAGTATTCACATATGTTCACGACTGTGCCAAACAATGGACGGAAGTAGGTCAGGTCCGACACAGATTTTAATCTGGGCGTCTGAATACACCAGTTACAGTTAAAATGACACCCCCAAGTAGCGGATGCATCGCTGCCAAGAAGAGCTCAGAACTGGTTTGTGGAGCCAAAGACTGTTTCCTGTACCGAGACAATCCATCAGCCAGGGAAACTCAGCTTTAACAACTAAAACAACCTGTGGTGAGATGTCACACTGCTTTAGGTTTGAGGATGGAGTGTGAGGAATGGCGCCGCAGTTTCCATTGAATCCACCTTCACGCCAGGAGTAAGTTAGTGGCGTCGCTGTAATGAGTGCAGGTTGGAGCCTGCAGAAATCCTATAACAGTCAGTTGTGTGGTGCAGTCAACTGACGTGGGAGCAGCAGATCCCGTCTGACACCGGTCGAAAAAGACTTGAATAATTTATCGAGAAAAATCCTGTGAAATTTGTTATTTCGGCTTCTGAAGAGAAAAATGTAAAAAAAATATGAAGACTTCACTTTGGCAACATGTCAGTGAATCAATATTTTTGGATACTCTACAAATTATTTGACTGAATTTCAAAATGCATTCCCTGTGTGCGCTGTACCTCAACCAGGTGACTTCTCTATATTGAAATAATGCCATTTCATAATGACGTTATTGTGATATCTAAGGTTAAATCTAATAGTCTTATGAACTATGCATGACCTCATTTTCTGATTTCATTGTGACTTCTTCATAACACAACTTATTATATGATGCCATTTGATAGGGAATCTTTTTCTGATCAATATACTTTTTTAATTTTTATTATAATGGATTGAACTTGACCTTTGACCAATCTGTTCCAAAAAAAAAAAAAAAAAATGGAGATATCCTCCCAAATAATGTCCCCCACTAAGTTAGGTGAAAATCTGCTCATGTATTGTTGGGTTATTTTGCGCAAACACGCACGCACGCACACACACACACACACACACACACACACACACACACACACACACACACACACACACACACACACACACACACACACACACACACACACACACACACACACACACACACACACACACACACACACACACACACACCCTTCTCCTGCTCAATCATCATCATCAGCTGCATCCACACCCACACACACACACACACACCCTTCTCCTGCTCAATCATCATCATCAGCTGCATCCATGGCTGCAATCTTGTCTATTTGCAATACTTATTAAAAAAAAAACCTAAGTACATACATATACACACAAATTCAGTTGAACTCGTCAGATCAGCAGTCAACAGCAAGTGCGCACGTATACTTAAAAACGTCAGAGCACATTCACAGTTCATCACAGCTGCTCGCACAAAACCCCTTGAAATCCCACTGAGCAGCTGCGACACGAAAAGTAACTTTTCACCCCCCAAAAAAAAAAACTGCCAAGAGCATTTGGTAAATTTCCCAGTGAACTCGAAGTGAGGAGGAGAATGTTTTCCACTGCCGAACATGACAGAGTGCAGCTGTGTGCCAGTGTGCACCATTCAGCTCCTCCCCAACACAACTGTTCAAAGAGCTGGAGGCTCCGTCTGGGGATTTGTGTGCAGCCACTAGTACAGCTTAAATGTTATTAAAAAAATGTTCACTGACTGCCTCAGAAGCTGAAGTGCCGTACATGTCGAATCCTCACGGACGGGTCATCCAAAGAGAACTCCTCATCATTTTGTCAAGGTGCCACAATAAAGCACAAATCCAATTTCAAATAATGTTCTTTATAGACTAATAATCCCTCTGACTGCTGCAAAGTTGTGGTTTTTTTGTGAGAGCACCGAGCATCTATAGAGGACAGACTGAGACACGATCCTCTGGCCTAAAAGTAGCTTGAAATATGTGAATTCTTTTTAAATCTAATTGCGAGTTGTGGAAGATAAACAACCATTATAGGATCTGAGTATGTCACCAAGCATCAAGCTCGCTAGAAAGAGAAGGAATGTGACAGGGAGAGACACAGCTGCAGTTATCCATGACAAATAACCTGATTCAGACGGTAATGAAAGGACTGACTGAACCTCATTCGACCACAAAGGAGCTTTGCATGGGCTCGCCACTCGCCGGCAGCTCAGGTAGAGGACTCGCTATCACTTCCCGATAAGGAGAAGTCCCCTGCACTTTACTCATCACTCATTAGCACCCCCATCCACCTGCTGGCAAAGACGCTCACCCATTACTCAAACTGGAGCCGCAGATTAGTCCCAAGTTGAGAAATGAGAAAATGCTTACGGGGCCCCACGGAGGTGCTTGTGGGAAAAAGAGGGCCCCCATTAGAGAGGTCCATTGTGCTCGCTCATCACCACTGAAGGGGAGCAGAAAGGACACACCGTCGGGCACGCTGCTTCGGCTAATCGCTGATTACATATATACAGTAACAGGAAGGGCTTTGCTAATTGTTCTACTAATTACTTACTTGCTAAATGAATCATTACTTTCCCCACCCCGGATGCCCTCGCGTGAAAAAAGCAGTGGGGGATCGTGGATGGGGGCGCTGTAAGACTGTGCCACCTAAGTTGTAATGCACAGTAAGACTGATATGAATGCTCGAATACAAAGGTTAATAAGCATGGAAGCTGTGACATTCACATTTTTTTGCAGAGCCCTTGGTTGAATAAAGACCAACGGAGCATGACAGAAACAAACGTTATCCATAAATAGTACATTCTACTTGACTTCTCGTTCATTTTATGCCCGTTTTCTCATTTACTCAAGCTGAAATATGAATCTCTCATCTGTGCACACACCCTTTGCTTTGTACTCCTGCTAATTTAGGCACATGCAACCTTTTGCTTGCTCCTCTCAGAGAAATCCGAGTGTCTATAAATAAACTCGAGACGGTGAAACAAAATCCAATATCTCAGCCTCAAAGCTCCACATGACAAGGACTCAATGCAAACCTAATGGAGGAGAACTTCTGGGATGTTTGATTAAAAATAACTCACCGTTGTCCTCAATGGAGAAGTAGAAGTTGTCGTTTGTCGGATTGTCACCGTCCCTCAGAACATAGCAGATGTTCATCTCGTCAATTTCAGCTGAAAAAGAGACACACTTGCATGAATATCCGTGAAATCCGACATAAAAATCCGTTTTGACAAGTGGGAAAATTGTTTCCTGACAGATCAATCGTCAGTAACTCATGAGGACCAGAGAGAGGCCGTGTGATGAAACGAGCAAACTGCAGAGTGTTGTGGCGACATGACAAGAGAAACTGCCTGGTAACAAGGGCTGTATATCTACTTGACTCCTGAATGACACCGAACATAAAGAACAGCTTGACTCTTGAGGCTCCATCGCACTGTTTGTGTTTGTTGCTGGATGAGGTTCTTTACGGCCCCGGATCAGGAAGATTGTGAAGTTTACAGCCCGTTCCATCTTCAATATTTGATGGTAAAACTTTTCCCTTCAAAAGAGACGATGCATAAACCTGCATTGCCACAATTTTCAAATGCCCAGAAGAGAGTGTCTTTATTTACCATCTGTTTACTCTCGTGAAGACTCTTGAAATATTGAACAGGCCTTTTGGGGGAGAGCGTCTCACTGTGACTCAGTAAATAAAATGCAGAGGATACATGGATATATCGACTGTGCACCCCTGGTGTCTGTTTGGATTGTTGCTTTGAGCCAGAACACCATGTCTCCCTCCCTTTAAACACATTTGCATTTCATCATCTCTGTAATTGTCTTCAGTTAAATATATTTCTCTCCTAATGTTCAAGTCACAAAAAGTTCTTTTTTGGAAAGTGGCACACATTAGACATTGCTAGAAATATGGACTCTGGCACATTTCATCTCTGTTGATAGATTCTCCTGAGTGAAAACTAAAACCTTTGTGTTTATTGTCAGCATTTTTACAGGGGAGTACGTCTAGCAGTGTGAGTGCATGTAAAATAAGTTTTAAGACTCAAATAGCTCTGAGAATATTAACAATGTCACAGGATAAAACAAGCCGCTTGAAATGTAGTTATCTTACCTTGCGTGAACGTGGTGATTGTGACATTTCCTTTGCCGAGGTTGATCATGTACCCGTGTTCTGGGGCGGCGGTTATCCTAAAGGTCACAGAGTTCTGAACACTGTCTCTGTCCTCTGCTTTCAGGGTCTTACTGGTGATCACAAACCCCAGGTGACCTGACTCCAGGACCCGCAGTGTTGGGGCGCCCCTGTTCACCACAATCTGTGGCACCCCGTTATCCACCGGGAGGACGCTAATCTTCATTACTTGGGGCCTTCGGGTCTCGAACACAGTGTCGGGGAAGACAAAGAAGTCCGTGTGAGTGCCATCGGTGACGGTGAAGGAGAAGCTGTCCTCTGCGCTCTCCGTGCCATCGTGCTTGTAGCTGATCATGTTCTCATTCAGGTCCTGCTTTGTGAAGGAGCTGACAGGCCTGGTGTTGTTAAAGAGCAGGCGACCATGAACTGGGATCTGAGTGACTGTGAACTTCAAGAGGCGGTCAATGGTGTCTCTGTCCTCCACCGTTAGCTCAAAAGGCGTGATGAGCTTGTTCTCGCCCTCGGTCACCACCAGGCCGTGCACCGTCACCACCGGCTTTTTGTTGTCCACGTCGGTGATGGAGACGCGGAAAGTGCGGAACACGGGGTTGTAGCCATCGGTCACTTCAAATTCAAAGCTGTCCATTTTCACTTCGTCATCAGAGGTGTGCAGGTAGTAGACTTTGTTGCCGGCCAGCTGCAGCTGCGTGAAGGATGAGATGGGCATCCCGGGCGTGTCCGTGCACTCCAAGTGGCCTCTCATTGGAGCTCGGGTGATTGTGAAAACCAAGTGTTCATCTGGGCTGTTGAGGTCGCTTGTGCTGAGGAGGTCTGTTGTCAGAGTAACCCTGCCGCCCTCTTTAAGGGAAACACCTTTACTGACCACGTCTGGGAAAACCATGTCGATGCCGCCCACCGTCACATAAAAATATCTGTCAATCAAAGGGTTGATGCCATCTGTCACATCGAATTTGATGAGGTCTCGAATCCCCTCCTGCCCATTATGGATGTACACGATCAAACCCAGATCCACTTCGTTCTGTGTAAAGTTCATTCCGACTGTGATATTTTGCAACATCCCCGAGGGCGCCGTCCACTGCAAATACCCCTGACCGGGCCCATAGCGAATAATATAAGTTAGCGTGCTGTCCTCAGAGTCCAGATCTGTCGCTTTTAAAACGTTGCTGTCTATGACTTTCACGTCACCTATTTCAATTTCAAGCCCGTCATTGATCGCCATCCTCGGGGTTTCGTCGTCCACGGGGATGATCATAACTATGACGGTTTTCTCGACACTGAACTTTCCATCTATGAGAACAATATCAAAGCTGTCTTCTGTGGTTTCTGAGTCGTCGTGCTCGTACACAATGCTGGAGGCCTCCCTGATCTGATCCAAGGTGAAGTTAAAGACGGGGACGGTGCCCGTGGTGTGCTGATTGAGAATAAATCCGTGCTTCGGGGGTTTGCTGATAATAAATGTGAGCTGATCAGTGGGGAGATCTGCATCGGCACCATTCAGAATGGGAGTGTCAATGACTATATTCATGCCCTCCATGACTACAAACTCTCTCATGTAAATCTCAGGCTTTTCATCATTAGAGGGGATTATAGAGATTGGGAAAAAGTGCCTTTCAGAGAAATTGATGCCATCAGAGCATCTGAACGTAAACCTGTCCTCTACCGGCTCCACTCCTTTGTGAATGCTTTGAACATAATAAATGTGATTCAGTCTGATGTCCTTGATGGTGAAAGCACTAATGGCTGTCCCAGACCTGGATTTCTCTGAGCCGGGGGCCGGGGAGATGTTTTCCACGTACCCTGAAGTCGGCTGTACAATGATTGTACAAAGGAGGTCGTCGTTGGGGGTGTCGACATCGTCAGCGCTTATGTGGAGAATATGAATGACATTCTTCTCCCCCTCGACAACGGTGAACTGTGGCCCCACGAAGAGCTCTGGAGCCTGGCTGTCCAAGGGAAGAATAGTAACGTGCACTCGGACACCTGTGATCTTATTTCCTCCAACAGTCCACTCGTCAGACATGTCCGTCAGAGTGAGGTTGAAAAAGTCCTCCTTTGTGGTGAAGCCTATCTCCCCGCTGGTATGAGCATAGACCACGTGGCCATTAATAATATCAGCCTGGGTGAACGTGCGAGACGGGACGCCTCTCACCAGGATTTCACCGAACAACGGCGGGTCCTCAACAATGAAGGTCAAACGAAGGTCATCCGTGTCCTCGTCTCTTCCCTGAATGACATTACTGGTGATTTCTGTGGCTCCGTTTTCCAGCACATCTATGTAGGAGCCGATTGTGCCGGCCGGGAGACTGATAGTTGGAATCTCATCATCAATTGGCTTCACGCTAATTTTTATACTAATTGGGACAACGTGGACCCTATCACTTACATCTATTTGGATCAAATCAACTGTTGATTCATCCCCGTTATGGATGTACGTGATTCTGCCATTTCCAATATCCTCCAGGTTGAAAGTGTTTCCTTTTGTCATGTCGGTGAATGTAAATTGGATTTGGCCGTGCAGCGGTGGCTGTGTAACGGTGAATATTATCTGACTGCTGTCGGTGTCTGTGTCCGAGGTGTCCAGCTCAGCGCTCGTGATGATGTGTGTGCCGCGTTCGAGCACAGTGAAGCCAGAGTTGGTTATTTGAGGCGGCGTGTTGTCCACAGGCTGTAAAAATATGGTGAAAACTCCCTCTACGCTATTTCCAGAAACATCCTCCACGGCGTACTTGAACTGCAAAACATGAGTGGTAATTCCCAGCTCAAGGTCAGGTGGTTTGAAAGCTATTTTGTGGTGGTTAATTTGCGCTTGAGTGAAAGTTGTGACCACAGTGTTTGGACTTTCAGTTAATACCAGAGTCCCCAGGACAACGGGGTTGTTCTCGTCTGTGTCCGTCGGCGGCTGGATGATCATGTACTTGAGGTCCCGGTCCTCTGAGTCCAGGTCAGAGTAACGGAGGAACTTTCTCCGGAAGTGAGTGAGCTGATACTCGTGCACGGTGATTTGCAGAGTCGTGCCAGGGTACAGCTCAGGTGGGAGGTCATCGACAGGGAGGATTTTGATAATGAACGAGCTCTCACCTGATTGGTTCGGCGGGTCGTTGTCATCCTGAACCCGAAACACAAACTGATCCATCACCGTGCTGGTGCTGTGGGGCCCGACATGCTTGTAAAACAATTTACCATCGATGATATCCTGCTGCAGCCACTCACTAACTACTTTCTCGTACATTTCATCATCTGTATTAAACTTCCAGGTTGATGGGTCCTCGGGGGCCTCGGCCTGGCGCAGCAGCACCTGCCCGATCGTGGAGAAGGGAGGCTCGGTGATGAATTTTATTGTAGAATCCTCCGAGTCGATGTCTGCTGCACTGAGCATGAGCGAGGAGACCGGCATCATTTGGTTTTTGAACAAAACCAAACCAGTGTTGGCGTTGATGATGGGAGGCTCGTCATCGGTCGGTACCACAGTGATGGGAAACAGAAACTCCACCTCATTTGTGCCGTCTGTCATTCTGAAGATGATGTTATCGCTGTACGTGTCACTGCCGTCATGTTGATAAATCACTACTCCAGCGTCCAGGTCACTCGGGGTGAAGAATTTCCTCCTCGAGCCCAGAACAGTTAATTCTCCGCGCCTCAGCCCATCAATGACAGTGATTTGGACTTTGTCTAAATTGTCCTCGTCGCTGATTTCCAGATTGTGCGAGCTGGACAGAGGCCTGGACTGACCCTCATACAGTAACTGGCCGGCGTTCCTCGTCACCACGGGGGCCAACGTGTTCATGGGTTTAACAACAATCATGAAAGCGAAGGGGTCTGACACGGCCCCCTCCGTGTCCACAACCTCAAACTCAATCTGGAAAATCCGCTCAGTGTCTGAATCCACAGCGGGGGGTTTGTAGGCAATTTTCAAGTCTTTGAGGTCCCCCTGGTAAAAAGAGGTGATTGGTAAATTCCTATCATCCGTGCTCACTATGTAGCCCTCCTCAAAGGACAGCGGGGAGGTGATGTTGAAAATTAATTCATCATCTCTAGACTCAACATCCTCAGCTGCCAGCATGTCCGTGGTTATAGCAGTCATTACAAACTGGTCCACTTCCATCATCATCATTGCCACAAAGCTGGGTTTAGGGGCCGTGTTCTCCTCTCCCTCTCTAATCCGGACCATAATTTGGAAGAATTCCTGCTTGAGCAAATTGCCCTCCTTATCG
Organism: Hippoglossus hippoglossus; assembly: GCF_009819705.1. Lineage (NCBI taxonomy): Eukaryota > Metazoa > Chordata > Actinopteri > Pleuronectiformes > Pleuronectidae > Hippoglossus > Hippoglossus hippoglossus. The sequence goes on from NC_047163.1 coordinate 5,795,788, forward strand.
TGCAGCTCCACGAGCATTGGAATATAATCTCTGTTTGGCGACTTCAAAGCAAAAGTGTGCTGATAGCGGATGTTCATTTGAATAAATTCATCACAGTCCACCATTGCTCCGAGTCTGTCCTCAGCCACAAGTTTCCCATACCTGGGCATCACACTGCCACTGGAGAGGGAGGCTATTTTGCATTGTTGTGCACTCCTGTCATAGGTGAACTCTAAGATTCGCCTGTCAATGGGGTTACTGGTGCCCAGCAGCCTCTCGACAGTGAGTGGCATGTTTTTGGTGAGTACCTCCAGCTGTGTGAAGACGACCTCCACCTCCATCATGAAAGGTATGATGATGGTGTCAGTCTGGGTGTCATACCTGAGCTGTAATGTCACTCTGTCCCTCGGGGGACTCCTGGAGCCAAAGTGGGAATACTTCACGTCGTTGGGGCCAAATTCGCAGGGAAACTTTTTCGGGGACAGGTGCCCGGGCCTCTGGGACAGCGGGTCATTGTCCAGTACCGTGATGCTGCATCTGTCTCCGGGCTGAACTTGGATCACCAAATCGTTGATGGGATCCACGAACACTGATCTCCCGAAAGGCACGCGGATCCCATTGTTGGCGACCAGTATGGTGTCCTCCGTCAACTCGGATCTGAGGGCGTAGGATAATCCGTAGCTGTCAAAAACCTGCGCGACCGCATCACCTGTCAGGATCACGGCGAGCACGAGCAGAGCGGTGCCAGGCGCGTGCAGATGCGGGAGGATAGTCCGAGCCATTTGTGGTGTGTGGAGCCGCAGAGGACACGCGTGGAACTTTGCGCATAGACGCGCCGTGCCAAACTGCGCACCGCGGTTAAAGTTGCAAAGAAATCAGAGGAGAGTTGGGTGATATCACGCGTCCGTGCGCGCCGAGGTGCACCATTCTCCCCACACAGCAGCTGAACACTGATAACTCAAACTTCACTCTCCTGCTTTGTTGGAGTAAAGGAGAGTTACGCCCTCCCCGCAGCCCATTGGCTCACATCTCCGCAGGAATTCGTTTGTCAGGCTCCAAATGGACGTGGCCTCTGTCATTCTGGGCACACGAGACGATTCCGCGTGGGCTGGACCTCATCAGGTCGAATGATAAAGGAAAAAAAAGATATATGGATAAGGTGATGTTTGGGTGTGAGGTGCCACTTGCAGCCTGGGAAACTTGGAATGGATCAGAAAGTGTTTTTAAATATCTCTTTTTGCAGGTTTCTACTTTTGCATTCCTCTAATCAGAGCTGTTCGTTCACTCCACACTATTACTGACAATGAGGGAACCACAAGTGCAGATGCATGAGGGAGTCTTGAGTGACAGTCTGTCTGGAGAAAAGCTTTGTCTCCCTCTTGTGGTTTGTGTCACCGAGGCGGGAGGATACTGTGCACACACACACCCATCATCTCAGTGGAGAATCACACACACACGCTTCCATATTGTTTCCTTCATTTCTCCCTGATAAAATATGTTTCTTGTCATGAGATACTTATGCTGTGCCAGTTATATGCTTTGGGTTGTTTGGCAATGTCCACTTAAAGGAGTGAAGTCACTGTAAATGTTTTATTTTATGTGAAACACTGCATAGATACTTGAGCTGATGGAGAGGA